>NW_024870839.1:600000-857500 GCF_019054845.1 Dipodomys spectabilis | reverse complement strand
CCTAGAGGTAAATTGAAACGCATACATACACTTTGGTTGGCATTTCAGAAGGTAGCTTTGTAATTGATAAGTCTCAGGCATTTCAAAACCCAGAGGAGTGCTGTGTTGACCTATAGCCCAGGACTTGATTTTCAAGTTGTTTTTCTTTTCCCCCAATTTGTGTACTAATTTGTTGATCCCAGGCTACCTACAAGAACACTGTGTGGCCTGTCTGTGGACTTCATACTAGGATAAGGAAGTCTGGGAACAGTTCACGCAGTGACCTCTGTGTCTTTAGAGGACACAGATGAAAGTCACAGATGAAGGTCACAGAGCTGAGCAGCTTCTTATGGTACCATCTGTCTCTGCCACCTTGTACACAATCAATGTAGGAAGAATTCTGGTCCCAGGGAGAGCAGCATGCTGCTCTTGTGTTCTGTGGAGTTGTGTCTTTCCCCAGTGCTGTTGGCAGGCCCATCTCATCCCTCTGGAGACAGAAGACACTGGCAGCTTGTCTAATCTCTCGTTTTAACCTCTGGGTCTATATATCTTGTGGAATTATTTTCAAAAAGTGTTTGATAGCCTGGTGCCAGTGACTTAGCTATAAGCCTAGCTATTCAGGAGGCTGACATACGGAGAATCGCAATTTGAGGCTATCATCTGAGGCAGAAAATTCCTGGATTCCCATCTCCAAAATAATCAGCATAAAGTAGGGCAGCATTTGAGTTGTATTCAATGTATACTATGTCAAAAATGAACTATGTACCTTGTGGTTAGGGCCAAGAGAAGGAAAACAGGAGAATGAAGAGAGGGTGACATTGGTCAAGAAACATTGTAACCCCACTGCACAATTGCTTACTAATAACAATAAAAAGCAAGAGTCATGGCCCAAGTGGTAGATCACCAGCAGAGCAACAGATCCTGCAAACTACAGCAAGGGTAAAACACAAAAGAAGCCTGATAAATTCATTACTACGAATTAGCTCACCAGCAAAACCTTGGCCTATTATGAGGCAGTTGTAGCCATTTGTTCTCACCCTGCTCTATGCAACTATTCATTTAGTTGAAAAAAAAACCTGACTTAGGGGCTGGGAAGGTGGCTCAGTGGTAGAGCGCTTGCCTTGCATGCCTGAGGCCCTGGGTTCCAGTCCTCAGCACCACATAAGCAAAAAGAAAAAAGCCAGAAGTGGCGCTGTGGCTCAAGTGGTAGAGTGCTAGCCTTGAGCTGAAGAGCTGAGGGACAGCGCCCAGGCCCAGAGTTCAGACCCCACGACCGGACCCCCCCCCCCCCCAAAAAAAAAAAAGATATGAAAAAAAAAACACCTGACTGAGGTTGGTTGTGAGGTGGGGCATTGTTCTAAACTCTGCAGAACAAGGAACATCAACACAATCTCTGCATTAGAATATCTTCCTAAAACAAATGCTAACATCTGCTTAAGGAATTGTGATTTTGAGGGGGGATATTGACTTTTTGTTTAGATACCAAAATTAAAGAGCTTTCTGTAGGTGAAACTATTAAAAGCAAATATAGTAAGTAATAATATATGAATCAGGCAGCTTTTTAAATGGTTTTTCTTCAATTTATTTATTTATTTATTGCTCATACTGAAACTTGAACCCAGAACCTGGACAACACCGCTTAGCTTTTTTTCTCAAAGTTGGTGCTATGCCACAGCTCCACTTCTAGTTTTTTCCTTGGTCAGTTGGAAATAAGAGTCTCACGGACTTTCCTGCCTAGGCTGGCTTTGAATCATGATCTTCAGATCTCAGCCTCTGGAGTAGCTAGGATTACAGGTGTGAGCCATTGTATCCTGCTTCAGAGTTTGGAATGTTAATGAAGGTAAAATAGTAACTCCGGGGAACAGGATACTGTCTGCCCAGAAGTTGTTCTCAGTAGGGGTGTTTTCCAGTCACCCAGTCCACACTCCGGACTGGAAGGTCCTGGCAGGTACAGTTTGTTGGTCATTTAAACTTCATAGGAGGGTTTTAATATGTGCATTCAACAATTTTTTTCCTTGTTTTTGTTCCAACAACTGCCAGTGGAAGTCTTATCGCTGGACAAAGAAAGTGTTTTTGTTGCCCTGTAACTTTAGATTGGCTTAACGTAAAGGGCAGTTTCCTGGAGAATTAAAAACACTCCCTAGAGAATGCCTGAGATTTGTAGGCACACGTTAAAAAACTCAAAGCAGAGTTCCACAATGCCATTGGAGCATTGATTTCCCCAAATTCTTTTCTTTATTGTGTTCTGCATCTGTATTTTTAATGGTTTATTATGTTTTTATGAGGTGAAAAAAAGCAATAGAAACATTTATGGCCAATAGTTTCCTTATGTGTTAAATTCTTCCCCCAAGTCTGACGGCTCAGTACGCACTGGTTCTTCGGCCCCTTGTCAGGAAGAAAATAAATAAAAATCAACACATGTAATTTTAGGCTGAAGATGTGGAGAAAACTCATAAAATGGTTCTGATGAAATTGTAGAAGTGTATAATTTTTTAAAAAATTAAAGGAAGAATAGATTATGTCTGTTTGGAACCCGAGTAGAATGAAAATATATAAAATGCATGTAGTGTCTCCACTTTTTCTCTCTCCTTTCTTCTCCCTCTCATTGAATTTTACACAAATTTTTTACATTAAACAGTGTTCAAATTATATTTAAAGGCATTAACACTATTTTCATCTAAGCAATAACTGGGGAATACAATAATTAATGATCACAACTAAAATGAATGGAGTAAGCAAAGGCTGACTTTGTTGTACAATCTTAAGCGCCTGACACCAGCCCATGATGTAGGTGATTCTGGATGTGCATTGCTTCAGAGCACCTTCCCCAGGGACTGGCTGGCCACAGCAAAGCTCACACACGGGGCTGATCTGCAGGACTCTTGAGATAAGAAATGAGTATTGTTTTAAGCTGCTGTAAGTGATAACAATGTATTGTGCTCATGATTTCTTGTAGCAATAAGTGCTTCCAGAAGTGGAGTATTTGCTTGCCTTTCCCTCTCCCTCCCTCCCCCCCTTCTTCCTTTCTTGATGTAAGAAGTGTGAGAAGGTTTCGGGAGAGTAAGATAGAATGAAAAGTGTGATTATGTTTCTGGATACCATCCCTCTCTGTCTGCCCCATACCAAAGGTTATTCAGTAATTTAAAGGATACCATTTACAGTAGCAGAACACCACATATATACACAGATATAATTAATGTATATGAATATATATATTTATATATAATATATAAACTATAATATGCAATATATGTATATGTTTATACTTATATAAATATGTAATTTATATATTTGTGTATGTATGCTTATATATGAATGTATATATTTTTTAATCAAGGTAAAAAATACAGTCATTTATGAGTGTACCATAACCAGTAGGAAGCATAACTATGGTCTGGATATTCGTTTTCTGTTGTTGCCATACAGGTCAGGACAGATTAGTAATTTGAAACAATACCTGTAGTTCTGTAGGAATGAAGCCCATAAGGGCTTTCTGCTTAGGGTCTTCCCAGCCCAGAGAAGCGTGCTAGCAGCTTCTCAACTAGAGATCTTGAGGATCAGTTTGCTTCCAGGTTCTGTCAGGTTGCCCTCTGATTTTAATGGGGTCGAGAGGCTGAGGTCTTCCCTTTACTGCTGACCCTAGCCAGAGGCAGTTTTCAGCCAGCTCTTCTGTGCCATTCTCCTTCCCAGCCATGAAGAAATTCCCTTACCTCAAATCCTTCAGTTAACCCTCCAAGAAGCTGCAAGGAAGGTGCGTCTCAACTGGTAGAGTACTAACCTTGAAGGAAAACCAAAAAAGAGTGCTCAGGGCCTGAGTTCAAGTCTCAGGACCAGCACCAAAAAGCTCCCCAGAAACCAACCACAACAAAACAACAACAGCAACAACAACAAACAGGAGAGAATGCACAAGGTTTCTCAGATCCCAGTCTTTTTACTAACATCCGGACTGCACTGTTGTACACACAGAGTTAATATAGAACTCAAGAGCACTGATCAAAATAAAACCTCTGCTTTATTTTCTTTTGAAATTATAAACATTTAGTGCTTCAAATACTTGAAGCTGAAAAGAACCTTAGAAAAGCATGCTGGAACGGTAAAAAAAAATTGTGACTAAGGATCCAAAATTCAGGGGCCACCCAAGGCTCGCATTTCCTCACTTGGGGGAGCCATTGACCTCACTGCGTTGGGCTGTGGTCTTTTCATCTCTAAAATGAGCATGATGAGCAGCGTGGTCTCTACCTCTGCCCTCCCAGAATCTGTAAAAGCATCAGAGAGGGAGAGAGACCACAGTTCTTCCTGCAACCCCACCATGCCTTGTTAGTCCCGGAGGCCACAGGGCCCTCACTGACCAGCAGGCACCTTAAAGACAAGATCCTGCTTCTGAAGTGTTGCTGGGAACCTATGGACCATTTTTCTGCCGTGTCACCTTTTCAAGGAACCCACACAAAGGGCAGCTGAGTTCCACCATTTGATTCTTGGACACCAGAGTCAACAGAGCCTTTGTGTGGCAGCTGAACACCTGCATGGCCTTCCAGCCCCTCTGACTTCTTCCTCAGGTCTCCCTGAAACTCAAGGCCTGTGACTTCCTACTATGCATCCAGCACTGCCCGCTCCCTCATCTCAGCTTCTGTTGCTGACCCAAGCCTTCTGGTTTCTAAAGACAGGCCCCCTTGCATTTCTGCCTTCTTTGTACAAGACTACAAGGGATGGCTGATGGGGGAGTATCCCTGTCCTTACCAGCTCTCCCTCTCTTTCTGTGGATGACCACACAGGACACACATGGCACATGAAGGACAGACAGGATACACCCGATCCAGGCACTGTTTCTATTGATGCAGCCACAAAGGCTTTTGGGGCTGTCATGAAAACGAAACTTCACTGGGTGTATGACTAAGTAAGTCCTATACTTGAGCTCTTGACCACTCAGAGATGGGAAGTCTTTTATTTCATTCATATTTATAAAAAATAAATATATAGTGCCATACAGAAATAGACATAGTTTCCCCTGCCTAGTAACTATATTCCCAGCCAAGAACATTTTCCTTGAATGTGGGTTTCGGGCAGATCAGGTGAGGCTGTCTGGATCAATAACACATTCCACAAGGTAGAAATTGCTCACCTGGCTTGGAGTTGATGCCATCCCCCTCCCCAGCTTTGTGTTTCTGACTTTCTCAGTGTGTAGCCAGCTTGTATAAAACCCAAGGTCTCCCCTTCTGGATCCTTCTTTCTGATGCCAGCCTGGTTCGGGTGCCAGCAGTAAACTCCTTTATCCTCTCTAAAAAGTGGTCTTGATCTTTGCTGGTCTGCTTTTTCATGCTAATATAATGTATATGCTACATTGTATTATGTGTATTTAATATATGTATTATGTTGTATATGTTATAGATAATATAAGTAATATATTAATATATAATAAATTATGTTATAAAATAGATATATTATGCTATATGTTATGTTATATATAACAATAAAGATAATATAAATATGTTATAAGTATGTTATGCTATATTATAACATATTTACATTATACTATGACATATATGTTATATCATAGTATAATATAACATTTATATTATCTTTATTGCCTATATTTAGATAATATATAAATTTATATATAAAATATACTTTTTATATAGTAGATTTTATTAATTTTAAGTATTTGTATAGAGTTTCAATTGAACATGCCATTTTATGAGTAGAGTGCTAAGATTTTGTCTCCTTGGGCTGGCTTCAAATGGAGATTTATAGGTATGAACCATCAGCTTCCCACACTTAACAGGTGAGGATTACAATACACAGTCAAGGATTCTTTCCTTTGTCTCCCTACATGAAGGAGAGGAATTCATGGGCCAAGGTGATTAGATGCAGTTTAGAGCAGATCAGCCACATTGGTGTGTGTGTGTGTGTGTGTGTGTGTGTGTGTGTGTGTGTGTGTGTGTGTGTGTGTGTGTGTGTGTGTGTGTGTGTGTTTATAAGCACCAAAACAAGCAAAAGAACTTCATGGAGAATCCTTTGAAAAACCAATAGGATTAAAGAAGAAGGGAAAACATGGGCTTTGCATAGAAAGTATAAATCATGGCAGTTTCCTAGTGATTGATTTCCAAGCGAGTGTTTCTTTTGGTTTAAATCTGACAACACTATGCTGTCAGAACTGATCACTTTGCTGAAGCACACTTGCTTTTTTGTGTTTCTAAAGGTACATTGAAGTTTGGTTCATAGTTAAACACTGAAGGCAAGTTGTGCCTTATTTAATTAAAAAATTACAGAAGAAATTCTTAAGATTTAGGTTAAAAAAGACATACTCTAGACTGCATCATGCTGTGAATTTGAGGTCTCAAAACCACTTTTTTGCACAGCCATCTTAAAAGGGGAAATATAAGGTGAGTATCAATAGCTCATGCCTGTAATCCTTGTTACTCAGGAGGTTGAGATAGGAGGACCATGATTCTAAGCCAGCCAGGGCAGAAAAGTTCCTATGAGACTCTTATCTCCAATTAATCACACAAAAACTGCAAGTGGTGCTGTGGCTCAAGTGGTAGAACACTAGTCTTGAGCACAAAGAGGCTCAGGGACAGCACCCAGTTCCTGAGTTCAAGCCCCACAAAATTGACAAAAGATAAGGACACACACACACACACACACACACACACACACACACACACACACACACAATACGACATAATTTACCACTAATGGTATTATTGCCATCTTTTTAGGAACTAATGCTGTTAGTTTTTGCTATTTTGCTAATTTTTTTTCAGGGCAAATATGGTTGCTTTTCCCCTGGAATTTCAGTGTCTTGTAGTGGGTGAGTTTGAAATCCCATGGCCCATTGAGCTGGTTGAAGATACACCCTTCAATTATGTGATAGTCCTTTTCCTTTTGAAAAGTAAGCATCCAAATAACAAATGAGCTTTCCTGTCTACAGTTGACTCAGCTTTACAAACTCAGTATTGAAATTTGAGGAGACAAGGTTTGTACATATTGCTTACCTATTTCTAGTATTTCTTTGAGTTGTGTTAATTTTCTCCAATTGAGCTGAATCTTTCTGTGGTTACCTCAGTCTACCTGGGTGGGAAGATGAAGTCAGCTGTGACTTTTTTGGTGGTCTGATTGCATCATTTAATTGCATTTAAAATTCCATGTAACTTTTAAAAAAGTTGTTGTTGTAGAGTTGATATACAGAAGGGTTACAGTTATATGAATTAGGTAATGAGTATTGAGTACAATTTCTTTATGACCCATGTCTCGCTTTCCATCACTTTTTCCTAATTTTTCCCTCCCCTCCCCGTCCACAGCATATCCAGTTCATGTTCCATGTGGTGTCCAGTGAGCTCTACCACTGCATTTGTTCATCCTTGTTCTATCTTTTATGTGCCCTCCCTTTCGTTCCCAAATATAAACAAACAAACAAGACAAAAGGAAAAGAAAACAAAAACATCAACGATGGTAACTAGAAAAAAGGATCTCTTGTTTCTTGGAATTCATTTCCTAGAATTTTATTCTGTATGTTCACTCTCTACATAGCTATTGAGCCTTCATCCACCACTCCTATGCATATCCTACTTTGGCCTCAGTATGTGATGACCAGAGTCCTGTATAATTTGTCATGTCCCAGGGTATGTGCATATGTATGTATACATATATATATATATATAGATCAGACAAGGACCTCATATCTACAATATATTTAGGGCTCAAAATATTAACCCATAATAAACCCTCAAAAACTCAACAATCCAGTCAATAAATGGGCTAAAGACTTAAAGAGAGATTTCTCAGAAGAAGAAAAAAGAATGGCCAATAGACACATGAGGAAGTGTGCCATATCTCTGGCCATAAAGAAGTTAAATCAAAAAACATTGAGATTCCTCCTCACTCCAGTTAGAATGGCCATTATTAGGAAAGCTAACAATAACACATGCCAGTGGGGATATGGCCAAAAGGGAATTCTATTACACTGTTAGTGGGAATGTAAATTTGTTCAGCTGTTCTGGAAAGTAATATGGAGTTTCCTTAAAAGACTAAACATACAGCTCCTCTATGACCCAGCAGTCTCACTTCTGGGCCTTTATCCAGTGGGCTACAAACCAGGACACACTAAAGGTACCAGCACAACCATTTTCATTGCAACATTGTTTACCATAGCCAAGATATGGAATCAACCTAGATGTCCCTCAGTGGACCAATGGATCAAGAAAATGTAGCTTATATACACAATGGACTGCTAATCCATCAGAAAGAATGATATTGTACCATTTGTAAGGAAATGGAAAGACTTGGAAAAAATTATATTAAGCAAAGTAAGCCAGAACCAAAGAAACATAGTCTGCATGTTTTCCCTCTTTTGTGATAGCTATAATTTGTCTATAAATCTACGAGTAAACACACTGAATGATCAGCTGTGACTTTTGTTTGCTACTGTTAATCTTCAGTCTAGAGAAAGTCTAGATTTGTGGTAGCCAGTACCAGCATTGAGCACAGGCTGGAAACGGCAAAGTCTCTGTGTGCAAACTTTCTGTTTATGTAGAGTGTCAGACTCAGAGATAAAAACCAATTATGTGGGTTTTCTTCTCTTTCATGCATGTCTTCTTTTCCTTTTCTGCTTCATTTAACTGTTTGTGTAAATGGCATGGGGTATCTGGACAAATCAAGTTGATTTGAAGTTGAAGTCAGTTTTATTAGGAGATGAGAGCTGTGGAGGTGTGGCTCAAGTGTCAGAGTGCCAACTTTGAGTGAAAAAGCCAAGCAATAGTGCAAAGCTCTGAGTTCAAGAAGTTCAAGTACCAGCACTAAAAAAGAAAGTTGTCAACATCCTGTGAATTGTTGGCTGTCATAATGATTCATTAGAGAATGTAAGTGCCAATAAATCAATTCATGTAAATTCATTAGAATATAAATGATAGTAAATCAATAATTGTCCATTTGTATTGAGAGTGACATGTTTCAGAATTTTAGTATGAAGTTGAATCCATGCATTTCTTTGAAGATGGAATGTTGTGTGGGAAGGGAAGAGACTGCCAGAAAGTTCATGCATCTACTGGAGGGAAAATAAAAATGAGTTACTAATTCTGAGTAGTTGAACATAGATTGAGCCCAAGAGCCTGGGAAAAAGTTAGAATACATGAAGAACAAACAGTGTTCCTGGTGAAAACTCAAGTGTGCTCACCAGTCTCAGCCAGAGAAATCTTGGCTATGTACCACATCACAGAAGAAAGAGTCCAGCCATCAACCATATCTGATATATAGTGTGCTTAAATCTGAGTCATAGACGTGTGAATAATCGGTCCTGGCCTAGTTTATCTAAGCAGTTGTCCTCTCAATTGGTAAAAGCTGGTAAGTTATTGGTGTTTCTTTAATACATATATTTTTCTTCGGTGCTATTGCTGGGGCTTGAACTCAGAGCCTCACATTCATGCTTGGCTTTTTCACTCAAGGCTGACTCTACTTCTTGAGCCATAACTCCACTGTGGCTTTTCTGTTCATTAATTGCAGTGAAGAGTCTCTTGAATTTGTTGGTCCAGGGTGGCTTCAAATTCTCGATTCTCACAACTTAGTCTCGTGAGTAGCTAGGATTATAGGCATGAGCCACTAGGGCCTCACATTAAGTTAGACTTAATTTCAGCAACAGTTGTAGATTGTAGGTTACACTTCCTTTAAGAACACATTTCTCTCAGATATGTAGGCATTTTGCTGCCTTCTGGGTGCAGTTTGGTCCTCTGTTAAGTAGTTTTGTTCCTATGACCATGGCTATGGAGATACCTGATGGGAAGGACTTGATTGTTCACTATTTAAAATTATGTGATGATTTGGAGGAATGCATTGTGAGTTGGTGAAGCCAGCAGTATGCTTCATGTAGCTCTTGGTGGGGTTGCTTGGCGGTTCTGGCCTTTCCTGGAAAGGTGGGTTAGGGCAGAGTGGGCTCTGAGATGAGAGATGATCAAGGAGGTGGTACAATTCCACTGTGCACATGTAAGTGCGTAGAATGGAAACATGAGGTCTTTACTGTCCCAAATTCCTCTCTTAACAGTTACAATATTGAAAATTAAATGTGGCTTCCTAGTAAGGGTCTGGCATTTTATTAGAGAATTCTGAGGGATTATGAAAACTTCTTTGGCATTTAAACAAACAGGACTCCTTGGCCAAATATGGCAGTCTAATAGATTGTAGGAAGAGACTAACTGAATTTTTCACATACAGTGCATGCTAGACTCTTGAAATATCCATTTTCCAGGCATTCAACAGATGACTTTATCACAGATTTATGGATGAGCATTACTGTTTCTGCACAGTAACTGGATGGCTTCCTGATCTGTGTATGCACGTGTGATCTGACATTGGCCAGTTTGTCTGATCTGAGCACTCACCACTTCCTGGGTTGTTTCTACTCTCCCCTGCCTCTCCCCTACCTTCTTCTTATTGTTCTCAAACCTAAGCTTTCTTAGCTTGTCCAAACCTAAATTTTCTACCAAGTTTCTTTCCAAACTATGCTTTTCTGTTTGCTACCCTTCTGCCTGGCAGCCTCTTTCCTCAGCAATTCCTTCTGGTTGAAATTATTCTCAAGTTAACTCATCAAAAGGCTTTATCTGACCACTCTGTCCAGTGTTTCTCCCATTGCTAGATTCTCCCGTCTCCCCTCCTACTTCAAATGTTCACACCAGCTAATCTTTAAAGAAGGCTGTGTCTAAGTTTAAGGGCTGTGAAGGCAAGGGCTTTGTTTTGTTTATGGGAAGATTTTCAGTTCTCAGTAGTTAAGGATGTAGTGACTCTTGGTTGAACAAATGAATGAGTATCCAGAAGCACATGCAAACACACATACACTGTTGGGTCAGAGTTGTCCTTTCAAAGAGAAAAAATTTGAAATTGGTTTTTCCTCCCCTCAGATATGCAAAGATTAATTTGCATTTGCATTTGTGATACTTGGTGTTGGAAATACTGTCGCTCATTTTTTCCTGTTCTCCACTGAATCCTAGAGGTGGATAATGGGGATTGGTGTATATATTTTTACCAAACTGGGCAAGTGCCTAGTCACTTAACAGTGAAGGGTTTTGAGAGAAACTGAATTCCAAGCAACTTGCATTCAAGAATGTCCAGTGGAATACCTGGGGTTTTGGTATTTTTTTTTTCCCCTTCGAAGAAATGTTGAGTAGATCTGACATGCAAAGTCTTAACATTCCGAGATAAAGGAAAGGAAAAAAAAAAAGAAAAGAGAACACTTGGTTGAAACAAAACTGTCTGGTACAGCTACTTAAAGATCAGGAAGTAATATATGAAAGATAATTTTAGAAAAAGAAAATACTACTCTCATTAATTCATGAGCAGGCCATTAAAAGATGAGATGAGATTTATTTTGTTCATCCACTTAAAAAGCATGGACGAAATTATGTGTTCTGTTGGCTGTCGGATCCCATGGTTGGTTTCGTAAGTTCCCATTTATGGAGATGACTCGGTTAGCCGGTGGAGGGAGAAACTAAAGGTGGCCCCAGCTTTACTCCTTCAATTGGGAAGTGAGCAGTACCACCCTCTTCTGCCATTTTTGGTTCTCTTCTGCACAATGGTGGTTATGACACATGTATTCCAACATTCCTACAACGACAAATCATTTTAACTGGAAAATATCTGTCCATACTGGGTATTTCTGAGAGTTGATTACAATAGTGAGTCATCTAGATATACCTCACCAAATGAAATAGTGGGCTTTGTGAAGACGTGTTTAAAGGAAGAATGTTTGTTAATCCAGCATTTATTCAACACCGGTCAATTAAAACGGTCTGTGCTTGGGGACAATGTCTCACGCCCTACCCTGGGTATATTTAGTAAGGTTCATCAACAGATGTCCATGGGAATTAAGGAGACTTTTCTGTTTCAGGTGCGTGGGAGGAAGGGAGAAGTTCTGTACATTTTGGACGCCACCAACCCCAGACACTCCAACTGGCTGCGCTTTGTTCACGAGGCCCCCTCGCAGGAGCAGAAGAACTTGGCTGCCATTCAAGTGAGCTGATTCACGTTGTATTTGGACTCTACACTGTGAGGGAATGAATTAATTTATAACTCTATTCCCTGTCTTAAATTTACTTCCCAGTGACCTGGTTCAAATATCAGTAACTAACTTACAAAAGCAGAGAAATCACATGTAGTCAGCCTGTGCAGGGTAGGGGCAGCTGAGTGGGACGCTGCACCAGGTCACTTGCTTTTATGAGAATTCTTGAGAGAGGGCATTATATGCTCTGATACTGTGCTTGGCAGGTTTCACTTATCTAGTATTTTCATTTTATCCAATGAATTCTTGATAGCATTTTTGGTTTATTTGGTCCAAAAGATACTGAGTTACTGTTTAAAAAGGAAGCTTAACAATGACAGTTCATTTGGGTATGTTGTGCACAACTAGACTCTGAGTCTCTGAGGATCATGGGCTAGGCAAGGCTCTTCAGAACCAGTAAGGTGTGTGTGTGTGTGTGTGTGTGTGTGTGTGTGTGTGAGAGAGAGAGAGAGAGAGAGAGAGAGAGAGAGAGAGAGAGAGAGAGAGAAAGAGAGAGATACCACATTTTCTTAGTCCATCCATCAATTGTAGGGCATCTAGGCTGTTTTCATAACCTGGCTGTAGTGAATAGTGCAACAATGAACATGGATATGTAGGTACTTTTATTATATCCCTCAGGGGCCTGGGTGCTGTCCCTGAGCTGTTTTCCTGAAGACTAGCACTCTAATACTTGAACCACACCTCTATTCTGGCTTATTTAATAATAAACAAAATCTCACTGGCTTCCCTGCCCAGCCTGGCTTCCAACCAGCCTCAGATCTCAGCCTTTTGAGTAGCTAGGATTATAGGCTTGAACCACTACATCTGGACTTTTATTTTATCTTGACTTGCAATCTTTTGGATAAATGTCCAAGAGTAGTACTACTGGACCATCGGGGAGTGCCATTTTGTTTTTTTGTTTTTTTCCATACTGCCTTCCACATACCCATCCAAAGTGTAAGAATATTCCTTTCCCCTTGCAGACATCCTTACTAATATTTGTTGTAGTATATTTTCTGGATAATGGCCATGCTGACTGGAGTTTGATGGAATCTTCATGTTATTTATTTATTTATTTTTGTCAGTCATGGGGCTTGAATCTGGGCCTGGGCGCTGTCCCTCAGCTCTTCAGCTCAAGGCAAGTGCTCTACCACAGGATCACAGCAACACTTCTGTTTTCTGGTGATTTATTGGAGATAATCTCATGGACTTTCCTTCCTGGGCTTGCTTTGAACTGTAATCCTCAGATCTCAGCTTCCTGAGTAGCTAGGATTATAGGCGTGAGTCACTGGCACGCAGTTCCACGTTATTTTGATTTGCACTTCCTTCATGAGAAGAGATGTTTAACATTTCTTCATGTACTGGCCATTTATGCTTCTTCTGAAGAGTTTCTATTTAGATCATTTGCCTCCTTTATGAATTTGCCCCTTTATTTATTTGCATTTTTATTAAGTGAATCTTTAAGAGGTTTGTTCTTTGAGCTCCTTGTGTATTTTGGTTACTACAGATAGAAAAGATCTCCCATCCTGTAGCCTGTCTTTTTGGCTTAGTAACTATATCCTTTCCTGTGCAGGAGAATTTTAGCTTGATGCAGTGCCATTTGTCAGTTCTCTCTCCTATTTCCTGAGCCTCTGGGATTCCACTCAGGAAGTTGATGCCTGTGTCAGTGAGTTCTATTGTTTTCCTTATTCCTTCCCCTAATAGTTTCAACCTTTTAGGTCTCACGTGGAGGTTTTAGATCTTCTTTGAATTGATATTAATACAAATGAGACACAGGGCTCTTGTTCCAGTCTTCTATATATGGAAGCCCAGTTTTTTCCATCACCCTTTGTTGAAGAGGCTTTCGTTTTTCCAATGTATATGCTTGGCTTCTTGGTCAAAGATCAGATGTCTGTAGGTATGTAGGTTCATTTCTCTGTCTTATAATCTAGCCCATTAGATCTATTTTTGTGCTAATAGCCTGGAATTGTGAAATCTCTGGCATTGCTTTTTTTTTTTTTTAACCCCCCTCCGGATTGGGCTACCTTGGATCTTTTTTTTTTGTCAGTTGTGGGGCTTGAACTCTGGGCCTGGGCACTGTCCCTCAGTTCTTCAGCTCAAGACTAGCACTCTAACGCTTGAGCCACAGCACCACTTCCAGTTTTCTGGTGGTTTATTGGAGATAAGAGTTTCACAGGCTTTGCTGCCCAGGCTGGCTTTGAACTATGATCCTCAGATCTCAGCCTCCTGAGTAGCTAGGATTACAGGTGTGAGCCACCAGTGCCTGGAACTACTTTGGATCTTTTGAATATGAACTTTTGGATTGTTTTCTCTGCCTCTTTGGAGATTCTCCTGGGTATAATAGCAATAGTTCAGTTGCTTTTAGCAGGATGGTCATTTTCACAATACTTATTCTTCCAATCCATGGACATGGAAAGTCTTTTCCTGGTGTCTTCAATTTCTTTCTTTAAAGTTTTGGATTTTTCATTGAAGAGATCCTATACCTCCTTGTTTAGGTTTATCCCTACAGTTTTTAATGTATTTTTCTGAGGTTATTGCAAATGGAATTATTTCCTTTGCCATCTGCTCATTGTTAATATAGAAAAAGGCTACTGATTTTTGTGGCCAACCACAAATATAAACTGATTTATTGATTTTTTACTTGTAGGCACTAATTTTTCTTCAAATATATTTATATTTTGTAATGACTTCTTGAGCATTTCATGGGGAATTTAGAGATGTTATAAATTTGTTTCTTTATAAATGTTACTCTTAGAACAATTACTTACAGAACATAAAATTTACTTTGTGCATTCCTAGAGTTGTTAAGTTGTTCTTTATTGTGTTCATAGAGACACAACTAGAATCTCTTCTGCTTGAAAAGTGATCTTCAGCTTTTTCAAAACTCCTTTAGTTTGAGAAATTTCTTCCAGTTGGCTCTAATTACTGTAGAAACAATATTCTCTGTTCCAACTTTCAAGCTTTGAGTTCTGCCTCAGACTCCTCATCCTTGATTAGAAGTGCCCCTCATCTCTACAGTTTACTTAATAAAGGTCCTTAGGTAATGGAAAACTTGTTCATAAGTGTTAATCTTTTATCATCCACATCTGCTATTCTACAGTGCCCCATAATTTGCATATTATAGATACCAGCATATCTCAACCACATTTTCTCTGATAAAGTTTCTGTGTTCATTTGGTGCCTTTAAGTGCAGTGCTTTTCCTCTATGTCATTTGTATTTTTTTCCTTGAAAGACAAAAGCAATTAAATAATTGTAATGGGAGCATGGTAAGGATGAGATTACCACAGAATTAGAAATTCTGTGAAATTTCATTTGGATTTTATTAGACTTTAAGTCTGTTTAGAGGCTACTGTGAGTATGTTTTGATACAGAAGCAGTGACAGTGTCTTTAATTTCTTTTTAGCATTTGTGTCTTTTCTTGACATGGAAGTTCAGTATAGTACTAGTAACACACTTTTGTCACAGACAAAAACAGGGGTCTTTGTTAGATCCCTTGAGGTAACATCTTTCTTAGTTGAACAGTAGCTGGAATAGCAGACTTCTGGGGTTCAAAATCATATCTGAGCTGAGGGTGAAGAGTATAATAGGTCACATGGCTGGCAGCCATCTAATTGGTTGGGATAGTCTCCTGAGGATGGCACTCCAGAAACAGACTTGGTAAGATAAGATGATAATGTTTCCTGCATTACATTATGCATCACTTGCATTCCAAATTGCATCTGAAATTTAGGGTATTCAGGAAATTTTTTATTTTAGCATTCTGTCCCGGGAGTAGAGTAAATGAGAAACACTTGTGGCTAGGCAACTTGCTTGGTGGAAAATGTCAGTACTTGGTCTGATTCTTTTGCATGAAGAAATTAAGAATTTGAGGTTGGTTCTGGCAGAGGATTGGAGCTTCTTTTTTTTAGATACTCGTATTTTTAGTTTTGCAATATATTTCATTTTGGAAAATTTGCCTTGGAAATAATGGTTGAAGGGGCTGAATGGGTGAAGAAGGATCTAGTAAGCAAGCAATTCTTGCCACATGCATATTTTTCAGAATAGTCAGTTGGACTTTAAGTTTAGACTTCTGAAGAGCTGCCAACTATGACTAGAAAAATCTAAATGTGAAAGATGAGCCTTAAATAAAACAGAAGCTTCATTAAATAAATGGTGATTCTTATTAAATATTACTTTTCTCACACTAAAGGAAAATATGTATATATAGCATTTGAAAGAAACCTTAACCTCAACAGTATTTTTGCAGGATTTAAGAAACCTATTTTTTGAACAGTTATATGCTTAATTATTTCATTAAAGTAGTGAATCAATCCATTTAGAATTGAACTTTTGAATTCTTCGTAATGTCAGAGATAGAACTGTTCCATGGGGCTGGGAAGGTGGCTCAGTGGTAGAGCGCTTGCCTTGCATGCATGAGGCCCTGGGTTTGATTCTTCAGCACCACATAAGCAAAAAGAAAAAAGCCGGAAGTGGAGCTGTGGCTCAAGTGGCTCATGTGGTCTTCATGAGCTGAGATGAGTTGGGCATCAACACAATATTACTCTGATTCTGATATCATGTTATGCTTCCAATGCCACAGAAGGTATTTGGCCACAGAGTATTGAATCTCCTTTTTCTGCTTTGCTGGAGGACATACCAGTGTAGGTAGCTTATCCTGGGGACTTTCCTGTTGACATGACATTTTACTATGGTAGACCTGGGAAATAAAATGTGCCTAAGCAGAGAAACAACTTTGATATTCTTACAGCACAGATATGACTTAATCCTTTGTTACCAAGCCACTGTAGTCCACAATTTATCTCAAAAACACTGATGCAGAATTCAAGTAGAAATACTACCAGCGATATAACCAAGCAACAATAAAAAGAAACATCTATCACAGCTTCTTCTAGCTCTTCTATATTTCTGTTTCTTCTTATCTGATCTGAGTAAACAATATGTCTACAATATTTTTTTAGCATCCATGTGTTTTTCTTCAGTAACATAAAGATAGCAGTTAAAATAGCTTTCCTTAAATGGTCTGTCATCCAGTAATAGGACATACTAGTGTTTTATTAGTGTAAGCTGCTATTATTAAATTATTTAATGACAGCATAAGTTAAAGACATCTGTTGTCCAGTATGATGATACGTGTACAGAAAAAAAATAAAGCCAGGAGCTGGTGGCTCATGCTTGTAATCCTGACTTACTTAAGAGGCTGAGATCTGACAATCATGGTTCAAAGTCAGCCCGGGCAGAAAAGTCTATAAGATTCTCATCTCCAGAAAACCAGAAGTAGCACTGTGCTTCATAGTGATAGAGTGCTAAACCTTGAGCAAAAGAGTGTTCTCAAACTCCAAGTTGAAGCCCATGACTAACAAAAAAAAGTATACTTTGAATGTTATCATCCTAATAACTATATGAGATAATTTTAGTTAATTAACTGGACTTAACCATTTTCCAGTGTGTATATGATTCAGAAGCTCATTTGATATATGATGAATAAATTTCTCTATTAATTAAAACAAACAAAAGTGCATGTCCTTGCATCTATATTGGTTTTAAATATTAACCCTTTTTGTGGCTATATGTAAAGAAATTTATTATTTATTTGTTCACATTGTAATTTAGATTGTAGATTATTGGTAGGACAAGTAGCTATTTAGGGAAAATATAGGAAAGAAAGAAATGTATGTTAATCCTTAGTGACATATAGGAAAGAAAATGAAATATATAGGAAAGAAAATGAAATATATGGTAATCCTTAGTGATGATAGCTAATACATTGAATGACTATTATGAGTAAGCAATTATGTATGTTTATTTAGTATTTACTGTGATTCTATAAAGTATAATTATTTTTGTTGATAAATAGGAATGCTGGAAACTTAGTATTATTATCTAAGGAACTTGACTGAGTCTATATAGCCAGTTAGATGTTAGGTAGAATTTGAACACAGGTATTCTATTTTCTCTGTCCATTCTCTTGAACTTTGTGTTCTAATACCTTAAAATTGAGATTAATGAATGCAGGTGTAAATATTAATTTTATAAAACCCTTTTCAAAGATGTTCTTACATAGTTTTTAAATCACTGGAAATTTGCAAAATAGTTTATATTTTCAAATTATTTATGTCATGTATTCCTTGACTTTTGAAAGTTCTCAGCCCTTCTGATTTTCTTGTAAACACTGTACCTGCTTCTCATTTCCGTAACAATTCTGCCTATTCTGTTATTGCCTCTTGTGTGCTTTTGCCTCCTTTTGGTCCATCTTTGTCAACAGATAATGTCTTAGAGATGTAGTAAAGTTAAGATGTAGAGCTCTTGAAATAATAATAAAATTTCAAAATCAGAGTAGTTTAGGTGAGTGGAGTGCTGATATTAGGTGTTTTTGATCCTAGAAACCATAGATGAAGTTTCCTTTCTGCCTCTCTGAAGATCAGACCTGTATACTCAGGTTAAGGCAGAATGCTACTAGTATAAGACTACTTGACTCACTCTTTTTAGAACATGGCTTTTTAGGTGTGTGTGTGTGTGTGTGTGTGTGTGTGTGTGTGTGTGTGTGTGTGTGTGTGTGTGTGTGTGTGTGAGAGAGAGAGAGAGAGAGAGAGAGAGAGATTGAGAGAGAGAACACAAGAAGATGAGCAAGAGTGAGAGCAAGAAAAGAAAAACTGATAGAGACAGACAGAGAGGGTATTCTGGCATCTTTGTAAAGTCTTTGTATAAATAGCACACCATACATGCATTTCTGTCCAGTACTGTGGGGCACACCGACCCAATCTGTTGCAGTGCGGTGGGGACTATAGAAGGATGAGAATACTGGGGAGGAGGTATCATTGAGGGTCATCGTCAAGGTTAGGGCAGTCTTCAAGGCTGGGGACAACAGTCATTAATGGGAAAAATCTTCCATAGGGGGCCATGTGCCAAGATTAATGGACAAAGAGAGAATGATATAGAATTAGAAGGAAAACAGAAGCAAGCTCAGTTTGTACAGGAGTAAGAAGGAAAGTTTTTTAATTTAATTTTTTTTTTTGTGCTGATCCTAGGGCTTGAACTCAAGGCCTGAATGCTGTCCCTGAGCTTTTTTACTCAGTACTCTACTACTTGAGCCATAGCTCCACTTCTGGCTTTTTGGTGCTTAACTGGGATAAGAGTATCCTAGATTTTCTTGACTGGGCTGGCTTTGAATCCTGATCCCTCAGATCACAGCTTCCAGAGTGGCTAAGATTATAGGTGTGGTTCACCAGTGCCCAGCAAGAAACGAAGTTTTTAAGTAGTAGACAGACCATGAGTCAGACAACTTACTCATTTAACTGATAGCTACTGGCACATGCTTCTTCTGGGCACTGTGCTCAACACTGCAGTTACTGTGGCTACAGGGTGATCTGCTACCTGGCTTCATAGCAGTAAAAGTCACCATTGCTGCTCTGTTCCTCTGCATGAATTGACTGTAATACCTACCTCATGGGATATGCCAATGTACATTAGTCAATATTTTCATTTTCACTATAGCTTGATATGTTTGGAGCTTTTGTCTTTATAGTTTTGTTATCGTATACCACAGAGTTACATCTTATTTTACTAAAAAATAATCATTATCTTTAGTTCTGCAGAGGAGTTATCACTCAACAGAGCAGTTTAGGAATACAGTATATCTCGACCAGTGTCACCCCTTCATTATCTCCCATCTTTCTCAGTTCTACTCCTTCCTCAGTTTTCTTACTTTATAGGATATACATTGAATTGTATGCCTGCACTTTATTTTACACTTTCTTTTCAGAGGGTTACATTATGCCAGTTTCGTGCATACGTATAATATACTTTGAGCTTAAATGGTATAATTCCTTAGCAAAATGAACTCACAGTCTAACAAAATGAATATCAGGAAACTGGCATAAAGTAGGTGGGGAGAAGTCAAGGGGAGGGGTAGAGGAATGTAGAAAGGAGGGGAGGAGAATGCAGTCATAATATTCAATGCATATCTTATGAAATTAAGAAAATTGAGGGAATGGGTTGGTTTGGGAGGGATAGAGGAAAACAAAGAAGGGGGTGACATTGATCAAGATGCATTGCACTCATAAACTGATTCGCTGAATGGTAACTCCCTTGTACCACTATTTTAAGATAATAAAATAGAATTTTTTTAGAAAGGGAGAGATGGAGGTGAGCAATACTAAGTGAATAAGTAAATAAATGAATATAACTTTTTTTTTTTTGTCGGTTGTGGGGCTTGAACTCTGGGTTTAGGCGCTGTCCCTGCACTCTTCAGCTCAAGGCGAGCTCTCTACTACTTGAGCCACAGCGCCACTTCCGGTTTTCAAGTGGTTTATTGGAGATAAGAGTCTCAGGGACTTTCCTGCCCGGGATGGCTTTGAACTGCAATCCTCAGATCTCAGCCTCCTGAGTAGCTAAGATTACAGGCGTGAGCCATCGGCGCCTGGCATGAATCTAACTTTTTGATTAAAAAAAGGTCAAACCCCAAAACTGTGAAGCTATTCTTTATGGGGGACTCTTGAATCTCATATTTAACATTAAGTGTATTATTAATAATTTAATATTTAATATTTATTATTTGACTTAACAAGTTATGAAAATAAAACAGACATTTAACTTAAATTACTTTAAATATTACATTTTTATTAATAACAATTTAATACTATACTGTTATTTGACTTATATTGTTATTTGACTTAAAATTAAAGCATATAAAGATATTTCATGTAAGTTATTCTTAAATTTGCAGTAGTAGGAGCCCAAATTACCCAAGATGCTCATGGGCTCCCTTAGATAAGTTTCTATGTTGATTTGTGTCTGTGAATGAAGTTTCTCAAAGGCAGCCCCGATATCCATCACCTCTGCTTTGCGGATCCTCCTGGCACCATGGCTCCTGAGGGGTTCTGGGGAGCTCTTGCTGACCTGGCCCCTTCTCCAGCTCCCACACCCGACGTACCAAGCCCAGTGCGCCTCATCAGTTTGGCAGAAGATCCCATCTGTTTTCTTTAAAGTAATAGAAAGCAAATGCTTCCACTTGACCTCTGGCCTATACTTTATGGGCATGTGCGTAGTTCGAAGAGTTACAGTTTTACTCTGAGAGCGCTGAGTGTGTGTGTGTGTGTGTGTGTGTGTGTGTGTGTGTGAGTGTGAGTGAGCGTGCACATTTCAGTCTTCTCAGTACTTTCATCTCTTAGTCAGATTGCTATGGAGCCAGGAACATCAAATGTTGATTTGCAATATCATCCCGAACTAGCAGAGACTTGAATTCACATACTTGATTCATTGACATCCAAAGAATTTAGAGAAGTGGGACAAGGATGAGGAAATAGCAAAGGTGAAAGGGAAACACGTATCTGCTGTCAGGTGAAACAATAGGGTGTTTTCCATGTCACACTTAACAAATACCATAACACACGATCAGTATTTGAGACATAACACTGAGTTTAAACACAGTGGAACCATATCCGCATAAGATATAAAAGGTATAGTAGAAGTTAGAAAAGGAAAATTAAGAAAGTTTTAGTTGCTAGAAAATACAATGAAAAGAAATGTTTGTTAGAGATGCAGTGAAAGAAACACCCTGAATAATCCATTTACCAGGGGAGAAAATGAAACCAACTATCTTGTGTGTACACCCGTTTTCAAGCATTAAAACTAAAATCTGAGCTGGGTGCTGGTGGCTCACACCTGTAATCCTAGCTACTCAGGAAGCCAAGAGCTGAGGATCACAGTTCGAAGCTAGCCTAGGCAGTAAAGTCTGTGAGACTCCCAACTCCAGTTAATCACCCAAAAGCCAGAAGTGTGACTCAAGTGGTCGAGTGCTAGCCTTGCGTGAAAGAAGCTCAGGGACAGTGCCCAGGCCCTGAGTTCAAAGCCCCAAGACTAACACAATGCAAAAGCAAACAACAGCCCGGCCCCTGCTCCCCCCACCCCTCCCCTAAAAAAATCTGGACATGCCAGACTAAGCATGCTATATACCACTTGTTACCTGATGAAATCAGTTTATTTTCTTGAGTGAAATGAAGGAAGAAGTGCTTTGTTTGTCTTTTCAAAACTAGAGATACCTCTGATGGTGAGTTTCAGATTGTTTTCAGTGGTTCTCCTTAAAAGTGTTATTGAAATTTGTCAACAAAGTGGAGTGAATTAGAGTGAGTCTGACTCCAAATACTACAATTAGCCACATTCAGTTCTTTATCAAGGGAGTAGGGTTCCCCAGGGAAAGTTCTGCTCAAACAAAACTGTACAGTACTGTATCCAGTGAATGAAGGAAATAATATGAGGTTAAATATGGAGTGCTACCTTTTATCATTGAATTAATAAACTATTCAAAAGAAGGCAGGCGATTGATCTTGCAGTGAGTACTTCATTCAATTACTGTAACTTGCAAAGCCAAGCTACACCTCTGCCACCAACCAAGAGCGTAGACTCTGAGGATTCTGCAAAGTCCATCGGGTCACAAAGCCTTAGTGCCCGGGTCCCTCAGAACCTGACTTAATCACTTGATTGTGTCTGAGTTCCCCATAGGAATGAGTCAGAAATGACTTGGAGAATGAGTAAAGGAGACCCACTGAGAGCTGTAAGTGGAAGTGATTTACTGCATGGAAGGCACAGAGCGCCAGGGAAGATGAGTTCAAAGATCCGACTGTGGGTTTCCCTTTCACTTGGAGTTTTGTAGACTTTAACCCATGTCTACATGTCTGGGAAATAATCAAATAAATCAGTATTATGGTTCATTTATGCCCACACTAAGTGCTGTCTTATATTGTACTTCATGAAATGGGCTTTTTTTCTAACTGACAGGTCTGTGACTTTGAAAGCTGCTATTTAGTGATCATTTTATTTAATTTACCCTAGTATGTAGGGATGAAAACAGTAGCTTTTTCCTGGCTTGTTTTCTTGTGGTTAATTAAGGCTTTTGAGATAACAGCTGTCCATTTTATAACAGCTTTACATATCTGTTTGCTTTATTAGTTTTACAGATAGAAAGAGGCTGGAACAAAATGACCATGGTTGTTTTTTGCCAAGTTCAGTGTTTGCTTCTCTAAGCAATAGTGTGTAAACCCAGATACACTTTTGAGAGCATTCTCTATGTAACTTAATTCCATGCTTATTTCTGTACTTCAGAATGTGTTATGCTTATATAGCTTCAGTTTTTCCTTACGAAATTTTAAGTGCATATCATCTACATATCTGTATATATATATGCTATATGATATAGAAATACATACATAAAACATGCATATAAATACTGTATATGCATACATACATATCTATGGATGTGTTTATATTAAACTTCTCTCTCTATATCTGCTTAAATTGATGGTAGAACCGGTGTCATGTTGTCTGTAAAGGTGGTGTATACTAGTTCTATTAAGCAAAGTTTATGATTTCTTAAGTATACTTCTAGAAAGCAATTACTAAGTAATGACAAAGCAGAACAAACATGAAAATACCCATTATTCAGGCTTTACAAGTGAGAGTTCGATCCATTATACTCAGATCTCAGCCTTCTGAGTAGCTAGGATTACAGGTATGAGGTACCAGTGCCTGACTCCGAGTGTATTATTTTTAAGATAATATGAACAGACTCTTGTAAAGCAAGTGGACTTTCAGAATCCTTAGAAACATTTGAAGGCTTTCTTCTTCTGATATCTCTGGTTTATGTTAAACTGTAGCTGCATTATATGACCACAGTAGCTTGTCCTGATGTTACAATAAGCATGGGAAGAAAGAGCTGGTCTGGAGAAGTCAGCCAGCTGGTCACAGGGTGGAGATGGAGAGTGGTAAAGTGAGACATAGCATCCTGACAGAAGTTTTGCCCAGAGAAAGCCTTGCTCTGCCTCTTACAGTGAGCCATTTTGGGACCAGTAGGGGCCAGTAAGTGGAAGTTTGTTGATTATTTTATTAAATATAGATCATGTTTTACAGAACCATATTCAACTGTTTCCTTGTGATTTTTAAAATATTCAATTTTATTTTCATTTGTTTGAAACTTTCATTGTTTTTCCATTGATTAATATGATGGAAATAAGAAATTGTTATATTCTACTTGTTCATTATTTAAAATTTATCATATTTTTGCTTCACATCATTTTTCTTTATTTTACTACATACTTTTCTTGCTCTTCAAAAATCTTTTTTTTTTCTTTTTCTGGTATCAGGGCCTTGAACTCAGTGTGTTATACTCACTTGGTTTGGTTGTTCAAGGCTTGCACCCTACCTCTTGAGTCATATCTCCAGCCCAGCATTTTGCTAGTTAATTGTAGTTTTCTGCCTAGACTGGCTTCAAAAGTTAATCCTTCAGGTCCTAGCCTCCTGAGTAGCTAAGATTACAGGTATAAGCCACTGGATCTTAGCTCAAAAAATAACTTAAAATTCTATTTTGATTAAGTTATTCTATCAGTTTTGCTAGGAAGACATCTCTAAGAAATAGACCTGAAATTCAGTAGTTTATAGCAATGAAGTAATATGTCCCTTCCTTCCTTCCTCCCTCCCTCCCTCCCTCCCTCCCTCCCTCCCTGCCTCCCTCTCTCCCTTCTTCCCTTCCTCCCTTCCTCCCTCCCTTCCTTCCTTCCTTCTTTTTCTCTCTCTCTTTTTCTCTTTTTTTCTTGTTCTAGGGATTGAATCCAGGACCTAGCTGGAAAATTGTTCTACCAGTAGAGCCATGCATCCTGCCATTTAATCTATTGTTACTAGTAGTAGTAGTAGTAGTAGTAGTATAAATAGGGTATCCCTAACTTTGCCTGAGGGCCTTGAACTTTGACCCTTCCCACTCTGCCTCTGAGTAGGTGGGATTACGGGTGTGGACTATCATGCTTGGCTGACCTCCATATGGGCTTTTAGAGTCATGAGGTTTCCATAACTCAGTTCCACCTGAGTCTGAAGGAACTGCTCTTACCAGGGACATTTGTCTTCCTAGCAGAAGAGAAAGATGGCAGTGGCCAAAAGTGTGCAGAAGTTTGTGTAATTTTCATGTGTCCATGCTCAGTGCATATCACCTGTGCATACCTGATGGACAAGTCTGGACAGAAGCTCCTGGTCACAGGAAGTCTGGTCTTCTCCATGGGGAGAGAATGGGTGATTGGAGTGTTTCATCTGAAACAGTTATGTCTCACATTCCACAATAAAACAGCTTTGAAATGACACTCATACATAGTTTGAGACCAATTCTGGGATTTAGCAAGGAAAAGCAAAGGTATTAACTATGAAATTCTTACTGTGCTACTTTATTTTCTGCACTTTCCCTAGTTGTCTTTTATTGTGATTAACTATTGAGTACTAGTCCATCTCTTTTATCTGGCCCAGTATAAATTGTTCATTTATCTCAGTAGCCCAAGAGTTGATTTGAAGGTTGCTTTCCTTTGGTTTGGCTTGCCTGTCAGTCGCTGTAGCTGGAGTGGGTGGGCTTTTACAGTTAGTACGAAAAATTGTGCCTCTGCCATTTGTACAGTCATGGTTTCTCCTACTGTGTGCACATGTGGCCAGCGGCCTGCCAGAAAATAACCAAGTGAAATCGTAAACAGATACAGCTGGCCTGGCATCAGTGGTTCATGCCTATAATCCTAGCTACTCAGGAGGCTCAAATCAGAGGATCATGGTTCAAAGCCAGCTGAGGCAGGAAAGTCCATGAAACTCTTATTGGAAGTAGTGCTGTCGCTTATGTGGTAGAATGGTAGCCTTGAGCTGAAGAGCTGAGGGACAGTGCCCAGGCCCAAGCCCAGAGTTTAAGCCCCATGACTGACCAAAAAAAAAAAAAGAAAAAAAAAGATGCAGCTGAAATAACAACAACAATAAAAAACCAAAACCAGTATCAAAAACATCATGGCTTCCTCTGGGGTTGTATGTATTTATTTATTTACTTTTAATTTTTTGTTGTTATTATAAAGGTGATGTACAGACGGTTACGGTTACATAAGTTGGTAATGAGTACATTTTTGGGGTGATGTCACTCCTTCCCTCGCTCTCTCCCTGTTTCTCTCTCCCATTCCCACCCATAAGTTGGATAGCTCATTTTTAACAGTGTCTAGAGAGTGTCTCCTGCTGCACTTGTTCACCCTTTGTCCCTCCGTTTCTGTGTCCCTCTTTACCCTCCCAAAGACAGATAAATGAACAAACAAGACAAAAAAAAGAAAACAACAAACTAACAAAAATACCTCTTGTTTCCATTTCCTGGACTACATTTCAATAAATATTATTTTATATGATCAGAGGCATATGAACATTACATCTTTGTGATCCTCTCCTAAGAATATCCTCCTTTGGTCTCACTGTGTGTGTGGAATTGTATTTATTTGCACACAGTGGGGATCAGTGTTTTTTTAGGTAAGACAGAGTAACTCTTGCTATCTTTTTGGAATAGCAGAACTAAGCTCTCGGTGCATGAGGTCATGAAATCTAGCATGGTGAGATGCAGGCTTGGGGAGGGACAGGAGATAAATTGTCAGAGATAGTTGAGGTTTATAAGTAATGCCAGATATTGAAGGCAGTTAGAAAACTTGAAAAGTAGATTTATTTCTTAGATATCAAGATGCAAATGTTTTTATGGAGTGAAAGAGTTAGAGAATATTAGATTGGAAATCTTACACCAGGATTCCTTCTCACCCTGGTCAGAATGGCAGTCCTCAAGAAAACACAATAAATGCTCATACACTGCTGATGGGAATATAAGCTAGCACAACCATTATGGAAATCAGTATGGAAGTTCCTTGAAACAATGAAAGTAGATCTTACCTCATAACCCTGCTGTACCACTGTAGAGCATCTATCTGAAGAAGAATAAATGAATATAAAGAAAGATACTCATGTTTCCTATAGCACTGTTCACAATAACTAAACTGTGGAGTCAGCTGAAATACTGAACAACAAAGGAATGAAGAAAATGTGGCACATACACACTACGGAATATTACATATCTCCAAATAATGGTGAAATTAAGTGGCTTGCAGTTAAATGAGTGGAACTGGATGGAGATCAGCATACGGCATGAGATAAGCCAAGCCCAGTGTTCAGTTATTTGTGCTGTACCAAGAATTATAGTTGTACAGAAATTAAATCAGTGTTCATAATTAGGAATAACTTTCCATATTTCTTCAGTTAATGAGATTTGAGAACTTTGAAGAATGTTCTAAATATTTTAGGAACATTTTTTTGCAATTTTTTTATTGTGATTAAGTGATTACATAAATTTCACAAATTTCATTGTATTGTGGGGTAGTGATACTTAGTTAAAGTCACAAACACATTCTAACCTTCATGGAGCAAATTGTCTCTATTGTGGTCTATAAAGTTTATGAGTTCTATGAGCTTTGATAATACAATTATTTCTTCTACATCGGGTGATACGTACATTCCTTTTGCATAGTGTCAGCTGAGGAACATTCTTTAATAGGTTAATTTGCTTCAGTGCTTTGAACTCTAAAATCAAGTTTTCCTTCACACTGGGTGAAAATGATAATCATTTGTCTCTTTCCTGGAATTTTCTGAGATATATTTAAACTTACAAAGTAATTTATACTTGTAAAAAACATCTCTGATGGGGCTGGGAAGTTGGCTTAATGGCAGAGTGTTTGCCTCGCATTCATGAGGCCCTGGGTTCGATTCTTCAGCACCACATAAGCAGAAAAATAAAAAGCTGGAAGTGGCACTGTGGCTCAAGTGGTAGGGCACTAGCCTTGAGTTGAAGAGCTGAGGGACAGCGCCCAGGTCCAGAGTTCAGCCCCCACAACTGTTCCAGAATGATGAACAATTTGATGGGCATGTGTTCTCTGTAGAAGATGAATGCTCTTTTTCATTCACTCACATTCCTCTTCTTCCCTTCTCCCTTCCCTGCTGACTCCTTAACCTTAACCTTAACATAAGGGTTCAATATGTGGGTAGTGGGAAGACTATGCTCTGTACTGCATTGGATTGTCCTTCTGGGTGGAGCTTACTTTCTTTGTCCTGTCTTTCCTTTGTCTATCATGAAGGTTCAATAAATTTGGGCTCTTCTTTGCTTCAGCAGCTAATTTAGGCACTGGCCCAGGATGATTCTTCAGCTCTGTAAAGATGGACAGTACGAATGCTTTCTCCTTGGGGCTGCCACCCATGCATACGCAGGTCTGTGGCTTTCCTCATGGTTGGCCCAAAGCCCAGATGTGCATATTGTACTTGGTGATGTCAAATGTGAAGTTACTCTGGTATCTCCTTGGAAAGAGAGTTCTGTAGCATTCCCTCTTCTGTGTCTGTCACTGCTTCCTTTACATATATGTTATTTCAACCTTGGCTGATTTCTGCCTTCTAGAATTTTTTTTTAAATACTCAGACTAGCTTCTCAGGTAGGCTGTGATCTGAAGATCGTGGTTCAAAGCCAGTTTGGGCCGAAAAGTGTGTGAGATTTTTGCCTCCAATTAAGTACCAAAAATCTGAGAGTAGAGCTGTGCCTTGAGTGATAGAGTGTACTAGGCTTGAGCGAAAAAGCTCAGGACAGCACACAAGCCCTGAATTCAAGCCCCAGGACTAGCTCAACAACAAAAATCAGTTATTATAATGGTCAACTTTGTTTTCTTCTCTCTTCTGTCATCTTAATGGGATTTGAGAAGCAAAAAGATGAGGTGTGTGTGTGTGTGTGTGTGTGTGTGTGTGTGTGTGTAGGTGTGTGTATGTGTGAAAGAGAGAGAGAGAGAGAGAGAGAGAGAGAGAGAGAGAGAGGTTCAGCGAATACCTCAAACTACCCAGATGTCTATTCTTTTTGGCCAGTTCTGGTCCAGCCTTTCAGGAAAATAATTTGTTTGCCATTCTTGTTGGCTTTGGAACATGAAGGTGTTTTTTTTTTTTCCTATTCCATGGTCACCTTTAATATTATTTATGATGAATTATCCACATCTCATTGCTGTCAGTCTGAGAGAGAGAGAGAGAGAGAGAGAGAGAGAGAGAGAGAGAGAGAGAGAGAGTGTGTGTGTGTGTGTGTGTATATGTGTGACACCATTGCTTGACAAATGACATTTACAGGCTTCCACAAAATGTACTATTTTTGTATAAAGCCATTTCATGTTGCAGACTTTATTTATAGAGTTATGTATATATCCAGATTTCTTCTAATATAGCTATAAGTTCATTGTCCTTTTTATAGAACATACTTTTTACTGGCTAGGTAACTGAGTATGTCAGTGTCTCTATTAGTCAGAGATACCGAAAACAAATAAAACAAAAAATACCAAAACAAAAACCATGATGCTAACATTGTGTGATACTTGAGTATATCTTACAGTGGTTTTGTAATTGCTCCCAGGAATAATGAATGGCTCAGCATTTGGTTTAACTTCTGTTTCAGGAAGGAGAGAACATTTTCTACTTGGCACTTGAGGATATAGAAACAGACACGGAACTTCTGATTGGCTACCTGGACAGCGATATGGAAGCTGAGGAGGATGATCAGCAGATTTTGTCAGTGACGAGTGAAGAGGAAGAGGAGAATACAACAGGACAGCCAGCAGCTGGCAGGAAAGGTGCTGTGCTGATCATCAGAGACTTGAGAGAAGAAAGTCATGGAAGCAATGGTGCTTGCACTGTTAGAATTGTAGATGCATTGCAGTATGGTGTTGTTAGGGAAGTGTTCTTGTCATGTGCCATGCTCTTCTTCTGACTAGCTCGAAAAGCATGTTGGAGTGAGGTAGCAGATGGACTCTGTAGGACAAATAAGGGTTGCATTGTTGGGGGAAGAGTTGGGGTGTGTTTGTAAACCCCTTAACTTTCTGGTTAGGTGATAGACAGTGGAGATTTTCAACTGTTGCCCTGATGTTGCCATAATCACTCCTAAAATACCTGGTGAGTCACTGACTTTTGTGCAAAAAGGTCAGAGCAGAGGTGAAACAGAGCCCTCAGTCTTATTTGAGATCCTCTGGGGTCCTAGAATTTCTGGGGAGTGTTGTTAATTTGTCCTAGCTTGGTAATGGAAAACTCATGATGACCGTAGGTCAGACATGCTTATTAATTTAGTCCTTTCACTGAAGAGCTGTCTGTCACTTGCTTGCCCACTGTTATGGAATGAGCAATTATTTTGGGACCTAGTTTCTGTTATGTCATGTTTTATACCTGAAGGAAGTTTGAGAGAAATAGGAATGATGTATTATTGTTGTAATAGGCTTGAATAAATTTATAAAGACCAGAGATCTTTTGCTTAGAGTTCTGGGGTCTGGGAAACACGAGGTGAGGCACCATGGCTTTTGGTGTCAGGTGAAGGCCTGCTCTTCTCCGATAATGCTTTTTCTAGTTGTGTCCTCAAATGACAGAAAGGGATGGAAGGACAGAAGGGTGGCGCAGATTCCTTGCACATCTTTGCAGGACACTGATCCCACTGATGAGGGCAGAGGCCTCAGGGCCCCAGTGAGACCACTGAAGTTCTCACTTCTTCATACTTTTCCTTCGGGGCTTAGGTTTCAGCATGTGAGTAGATGAATTTAGAGGGTGTACAAGTGTTTAACCAGGCCGTGGTACTTACTCAGTAGTATTTTTCCATTTTGCATAACAAGGTCAGTTCAGAGGTGACATTGGTTTTACTTGTAGCAGTGATCATAGTGCTTTCCATAGGAATCTTATATTCTAGCTATGGTTTTTGTTTTTTTTGTTTCAGTTGGATGATTTAAAAACAAGTTTCGTCTATTCTGTTTTCCCAATATGCACTATGCTGTTCAGAATATCAGATTTGGGATGATAGCGATTATCTCTGCATTTTGTCTTATTTAAATTTATTTTTTCTGCTACCTCCAGTGCTTGTTACTGTTATAGCCATTGTTTTAATTTATAAGTAAGTTTCCAACTTATCTTTTAGTGCCCAGAATTTTTTATTACCAAAATAACATTCCATTTTTCCTTGTAAAAAGATTAAGTAGAAATTTAAAAGGTTTTCTTAAGCATATGAACCAGCAACGTGTGTTTGTACATGCGCCAGTACTAGAGCTTGAACTCAGGGCCTATAGCTTTTCCTCAGTATTTTTGCTGTTGGTTGACATTCTACATATCAGCTATAGCTCTGGTCTGGCTTCTTTGCTGCTTAAGTGGAGATAGTCTGGGGATTTTCTTTTATTTTTTATTTTTTAATTTTTTGTCAGTTGTGGGGCCTGTATTCTGGGCCTGGGTGCTGTCCCTCAGCTCTTTAGCTCAAGGCTAGTGCTCTACCGCTTGAGCCATGGTGCCACTTCTGGCTTTTTCTGCTTATGTGGTGCTGAGGAATCGAACCCAGGGCATCATGCATGCAAGGCAAGCACTCTACCACTGAGCCACCTCCCCAGCCCAATTTTTAAAATTTTTTTAGCCTAGGCTAACTCTGAGCCATGGTCCTCAGACTCAGCTTCTAAAGTAACTAGGATTACCAAAGTGAACCAGTGGCACCATTTTAGAATTCTTAGACCCATTTATGAAAGCAAAGAAACAAAAACCCCAACAGAAGAAACAAAGAAAGTGTAGAAGGGTTAATTAAAAATGGAAATTGTCCAGGTGCCAGTGACCCTCACCTGTAATACTATTTACTCAGGAAGATGAAATCTAAGGATTGAGTTTAAAACTAGTCTGGGCAGGGAAGTCTGTAGACTCTTTATCGCCAGTTAACCACCAAAAAGCTGGAATGTGGCTCACATGGTAGAACACTAGCTTTGAGCAAAAAAAAGCTCAGAGATAGTACCCAGGCTCTGTTTGAGGGTACACGAGTGTGTGCATGCACACACACACACACACACACACACACACACACACACACACACACACGCACGCACGTGCGCGCGCACGCGAAGCATAGAAATTGATTTTGTATTCACTTTGTAAAACACTAGTGAAAGGATTTTTAAAATAGATTTCTGTTTAGAAACACTTCCTGCTTTGTTTTGTAGATGACAGCTAATACACATTTTCAGTGTTAAACACAATCGATGTGATTTTAAAGTGAGGGCCGAGCAGGCAGCTACTGGCTGTGAATCTGTGCTATAGAATGCTTCCTTCTTCATATACAGATCACTGGGGCTGTGAAGAGGAGCATGCCTGTTCCCAGTGCAAATTGAGTTTCCCCAGTGAGGAAATCCTTGCTGAGCATGTTCAGACCCTGCACCAGAGGGCCACGGAGGAGAAAGAAGTTAAATGCAAGAACTGTGGGAAGAAATTCCCAGTCAAGCAAGCTTTGCAAAGACAGTGCGTATATTAAAAGCCTATCTTTCAAGTTATAAGCTAAAACTTGGATTGTTCCATGTGGCTAGAGTCATAGTTTTTAGTGTGTGTGTATGTGTGTGTGTGTGTGTGTGTGTGTGTGTGTGTGTGTGTGTGTGTGTGTGTGTCAGAGAGAGATAATTCTGCATTGGTATAGCTCATCTCTTCAAACTGTAGTGTGCTTACTCTTGAAAATTCTGATTTTGAAATTCATAGGTAAACACTATTCTGGTTAGTCTTAACGTAATAACTTATCAGTAAAAATCAATCTGAAATTAATCAACAATTTCCTGGAATTGAGTTCTGCATCAAGCAGTGCTTTGAGGTGATAGGCGAAGTTTCAGTTGTGTCCCTATGAGATGGACTTGGGAATCAGTTACAGAAAAGTTTAAGAAATGGTGGGAGGAATGCATAGCTATTTTGAGGAGCTTGTTTTACTTTATAGACCTTTGGAGGAGTAGTGTAAACATGACCAGGTAAAATTACAACAGTGTGATTAATTAAAATGCTTTCACCCATGTTTCCATACTCTTGTTAGTGTAACAGTGATTAACAACCTATTTTTTTTTTTTTGGTTTGTCATGGGGCTTGCACTCTGGGCCTGGGCACTGTCTCTCAGCTCTTCAGCTCAAGGCTAGTGCTCTACTAATTGAGCCACAGTGCTACTTCCAGTTTTCTGGTGGCTTATTGAAGACAAGAGTCTCACAAACTTTCCTGCCCGGCTGGCTTTGAACTGTGATCCTCAGATCTCAGCCTCCTAAGTAGCTAGGATTACAGTTGTGAGCCATTGTCCTGGCTTACATAAAATTTTTTTAACTGTTCATTTAAGTATTTCTTAAGATTATGTGTGTTATCTTATTATGAGTAAGAAATCTTTGCCACAGACGTAATGTTCCTTGGTTTCATCCACGTAAAATTCTAATACATGCTGTTTCATATTAGGATTATTTCCATGTATATTATGTGTACCAGCTTTTGCTTATGAGTTTTGAAAATAAAAATTCCAGCATAGACTTTATAAATGCTTAAAAAATCAAACTTTTATAATATTAGGAGATGAGACATTTAGAAATCCCATTATAGTTTCTTTGTTATTGTTATTTTACTTTTTATTATTGGCAGCATCGGAGTTTAAACTCAGGGCCTCACTTTTCCTCCACATTCTTGCTCACAGCTAGTGCTCTACCACTTGAGTCATGTCTCCAGCCTGGCTTTATTGGTTAAGTGCAGATGCAATCACTGAGACTTCTCTCAGGTTTCTAATCTCCATCCTCCAGGTCTCAGCATTCTGAGAAGCTAGGATTACAGTTGTGAGCCACCGGTGCCCAGTACAGTTTTTTTTAAATGTTTCCTTTTTAAAGAAAGAAGCCTCACAAGGGCTGTGTATGTTTTGTAAAGCGACTTTACAACCTCAGTCTAGTTTTGCTGCATGTAGTATTATATATTTGAGAAAATATCCTTGCTGGACTAAATATCCTTGCGGATAAATGAGTTCCCCTTAAAAATTTCCAAAGATAGAAGACAGAGTGAAGAGGGTTATGGACATGACTTTACTTAGAGTTGGTGTGTTCTCATGTGTTTTGTCTTAGAGTTCTGGATTTTGTTTCTGTCTTTTCCCTCATTTCCTCTCAGTGCTCTTCACTGCGCATCGAAAAGCAGCCCAAAGGATTCTTCACGAAGTTTTCAGTGTTCTGTTTGCAATTCTTCCTTCAGTTCAGCGCTGAGGTTTTGTGTCCAAGTTTTAAAATGACCGTTAAATAATCTTGGGTCTTTTTTTATATTTTGCATGTGACTGATTACATGGAATACATTGTCTTCACCTATGTTAAAATGCATGAGGTTGGCCTGGAACTCTGGTAGAGGATGTAGTCCTGGGGTGCATGTAGGACAGAGCCTGCAGTCCTGTTCCCATTATCCACATACATCTCTACCATCTCTTCTTCCTGCCCCTCCTGCTGCTTGCCTTGTAGTTTTGAGCAGCACCAAAAGACTTGCCAGGGAAGTGCCAGGTTCGTATGCAAAGCAGACAGCTGTGGAAAGAGACTGAAGAGCAAAGATGCCCTAAAAAGACACCAGGAAAACGTCCATGCTGGTATGTCGTGGGAACATGGTTTAAAACTATAATCTGCTTTTCATTCACACTCCTGAGAAGAGCACAGGCTTTTTCCATTGTGTTTCACCCAGATGTGGAAGTGTTTTTTTCTTTGTTTTTTTTTTTTTTTCTTATACTGAATGATATTTTTCAAGTTGATTTCAGCAGCATGTGCTGTTTTTCCATTTCTGAATTAATCTTAACTGGACACCAAACAATTCATGAGTTGTGTTTAGTGTCCACATCCACAAAGAATTGATGTGTGTGTGTTTTAACAGTTTTCATGTTAAAATGTGAAATTTTGTTCATAAATTGTTGAACTTGAATATTATAGATGTATCTTAAAACGATTAAGGGAGCCACTTCTGCCTTAATATTGTTATTGGAAAATTGATATCCTTTAATGTGTACATGTCTACAATAATAGGGAAAATTCCTCACTACATTTTGACCACGGAATTGAACATTATTTTAATTAATCCAAATTGACATGTGCATTTAATACAGCAGGTTCTTGTTGAAATTCCTTCTAATAGTTGAGCTAAACAACCAAACCAGAATTAAACTGGATTGTCACTTAGTTCATCATCCCAGTACTTTGAAGACAAATTAGTAAATGGAGTTGGTTTGAAATGGATTTGTTGCATCCTGTTGAACATTGTTTATTGTTAATTATAAAGGTGATGTACAGAGGGGTTTCAGTTACCTAAGTCAGGTAAAGAGCACCTTTCTTTGTGGACAGTGTTGCCCACCTTTGACCTTGTGTATGCACCTTGAAGAAGTTGAAGCGTTTGAAGTTTCACTTGCTTTGTGTATGTCCTGACTATGTGTATAACCCATGTGTTGAATTTTCCCCTTTGCTTCTTTCTGGAAAGGAAGAAATTCTCCTCAGAATAAGGAAAAAGGTCTGCTTCTTTTCTCCTTCTTGTTATTCTCAGGGCCAGAAGAGCAGATTAATTGGTACCCAGTGTATGAACCCTGGGTTTGTTCATCATCTACAAAAAAAAATCAAGCTTAATAATCATAAGACTATAGACACTCATTGACCATGCCCGCTGGCCTCAGCTCAAGTTTGAGCTCTGCACCAGAGTTCTGGGTGGTGGAAGGCAGAGCTATATGAAATAAACCTTAGCTTTGTTCCCATTGCTCAAACTTTACATTGTTCTTTTCTGTCTTTTCCTTTGACGAACATATGGTAGCGATGCGCAAAAACGCATTCTTCAGATTTAAAGTATACTGAGGCCGTTTCTATGAGTGCAGAGGCAAGCATATTTTTTTGGATAGACTTGCCTACATTTTTTTTTGAACAAAATGATGTTCTGGTTAAAATGCTGTTCTTAATTTTCTCCATTTATGTCTGCAATGTATTGTAACAAAACTTTCATGTTAGTTTTAAAGTCAGCTTTGCTGAACTAAGTAAAAATCCAGATGCACACAGCGGCTCTGGCAGCATTTGTGTTCTTTCTGGGCATGTGGTTTTCATGCTGTATGCTCTATGTACTTTGTGAGGCTTCTTGTAATTGGCCTTGGATATTAGAATATAATAGATTCTGAAAATTCATGGTGATTTTGTAGGAAATAATTTATACATAGAAATTTATTTTTGGTCCTTTGTCGTAGCTCATGATAAAAGATTTTGAAATCTTGCTGAATCTTAGCCATGGGTTATAATGAACACCTTTCGTCAAGGTTGGGACATGATTTCAGTTCTTCATTTGTGGCCTCTTTTTATTTATTTAATTTTTTTTCTGTGAACTCGGATGTTTGGGGAGAAAATATTCCCTATTAGGAAAAGCGAAGGAAGCAGTTTCACATAGATAGTGTATAATTGCTTAAAGGGACAAAGCCTGTTCGGCTGGGCTTACAGGCACATACCACCATGCCTAACTTGTCTCACTAACTTTTTGCTCAGGCTGGACTCAAAACATATTCCTGCTGATCTATACATCCTGAGTAGCTGGGATTATATCTTTGTGCCACAATGCCTGGCTCTTTGCTTTTCTTTCTTAATGCTCTGTTATTATACAGAATACTAGCAAGCTTATTTTGTTTGTACAAAGGAATGTGTCAAATGGAAGATCTCTGTAAAAAGGGTTTCAAAGACAGCTTTTTATCTTTCTGAGTTTAGTGAATAATTGTCTATACATTGAGCAGTGTAGAATTCTCTGCTGTCCAAAAGAAATCACAGATCATATGTATGTATCATTTGTTTCATTTCTATCTTAGGAGATCCTAAGAAAAAACTCATATGCCCAGTGTGCAATAAAAAGTGTTCCACAGCCTCCCGCCTGCAGGAGCACAAGAAGGTGAGTATGGGGGTGATGACTTTCTAATGCCTGCCTGTAACTACCCATTGATTTTTGTATGAAGACAGCGCTTTCCGTTAAACAATAAATCCTATCATATAAACATAAAATGAATAGAAATATAAAATTAACATGCAGAAATGTAAACTGTAGAATGATATATCCGCCAGAAGCCAGTGGCTCACTCAGGAGTCTGAGGTCTGAAGATCGCAGTTCAAAGCCAGCCTGTGCAGAAAAGTGCCCATGAGACTCTTTCCTCCAATTAACCACTCAAAAACTAGAAGTGACACTGTGGTTCAAAGTGGGAGAGCACTATCCTTAAACAAAAAATCTCAGGGACAGCACCAAGGCCCTGCGTTAAAGCCCCATGATAGACAGCCAGCCAGCCAGACAGACAGACAGACAGACAGAAAAAAGAAGAAAGAAAGAGAAAGGATATATTCAGTTGTGTGTGATTTAAAGGTAGTTCAGATAGACCTCCAATACAAGGTATCATGTTTAGCTGAATCTTTCACTCGCTTTGGAGTCAGGCTCTTTGAGTTGACATTTTTGCTCGGGAAATACAAATCAACAAAAAATATCTACTTTCATGTATTTCTTGTGTTCTGGAAATGGCCTTTGGCTCTGAAAGTAAATGCTTATTATAGGTGAGTCTGACATAACAACTAAGCATATACTATTTTGAAAGCCTAAAAATAACTTGCCCAAGAATTGTTAGTAGAAAGTGATTCTATTAGAAGAAAATCAGTTTAATATTTTATAATAAGTATAAAAATTACTGTTACTGTTTTGACATGAATAGTCCATATGAAAAATATTAAGTTTAATCACATTAACAACTAGTTATACAAAATTCAAAATAAAATCTATGTACACAAAGAATTAAAATAGAATTTGGATTTTTTTATATTACCACAAGGTCTAAAGTATTTCTTAATGTCACACATTTTAAAAAAATATCTATGTACATGAAAATGCTTCTCTAGTGAGCTAATAACCAAGGAAAGGAAAGATGGTATTAACGAAAGTAAGATTTTACTTTCATTGCCATTTTATTTTTGTTTCATTTTGTTCAATTTTACCTCTTTATGTGTATAGATATATTGCAATTAAATTATTTTTATTATCATTAAGTAGTTGTACGAAGTAGTTGCCACAACTAAACAATTTATGAATAAATGCATCTTGATCAGTGTCACCCCTTTCAACATTTTCACCCATCCTTCCCAACCCGCTCCTCCCCACTTTTCTTAATTTTGTAGGATATACATATTGCAGTTTAATTTGACAGAACATAAAACTCATTTCATGTAGTAGTAAATCCAGCCATGTGTATGGTTTATCTTGTAGTTTATGAGGTAGTAAATCATTGTGTGGTGTGTGTGAGGTGGTCTCCTGCAGGCTCAGTGATTCTGACCTGTGAGAGAAATAATAGAATAAGCACTGGGCCAGCCTTTCTCGTGTCAGCAAGCCGCGAAACTTCCAATTTCTAAGTGGTGATTTTATTTGATTGAGTGAGATCATTAAATACCCCCTGAACGTACGTGTGTGTGTGTGTGTGTGTGTGTGTGTGTGTGTGAGTGTGTGTGTGTGTGTGTGTGTGTGTGTGTTTTGTCAGTTATGGGGCTTGAATTCAGGGCATAGCTCTTTTTGCTCAAGGCTAGCAGTCTATCACTTTGAGCCACAGATCCACTTCTGATTTTCTGGTAAGAGTCTCACGGACTTTCCTACCTGGGCTGGCTTTGAACGGTGATTCTCAGATCTCAGCCTCCTGAGTAGCTAGGATTAGAGGTGTGAGCCACCAGCACCTGGATATTTGTGTTGTTTTTGATAGAGGCTTTGCCCATGTCAGGCCCATTCAAGTATTAGTATAGTTATTGCCGTTCCTTTATAGGATGTCCTTATAGAATGCTAATCCCTGGGCCAACTATTCTTTTCCTGCTTCCCTATCTCCTTCCTCCCTTTTGGTGGTGTTTATTATGTGGGGTTTATTATGTTCTTATTTCTTTCTTCCATTTTTACTTATTTATTTTTATTGTTATTGTAGCTCTAATATATAGAGGGGTTACAGTTACATGAGCATAATCTTTTGAACCATGTCTCTCCTTCCCTCCCTCTCTCCCAGGTTTTTCCTCCTTTCCCTACCCACAAGACGTAAAGTTTATTTTCCACGTAGTATCTAATGAGTCCTACTGATGTATGTATTTGTTCACCCTTTGTTCTACGTTTTCTATGCCATTCCTTACCTTCCAAATACAAACTAAGAAACAAGACAAAGGAAAAGAAAACAAAAACAGCAACAACAGCAACTAAAACAAAAACACAAACACCTCAACAACCTACTGGGCTAAAGACTTAAAGAGAGACGTCTTAGAGGAAGGAAGAAGTAAAAATGGCCAACACATGAAGAAATGTTCAACATACCTGGGATATCAAATGCAAATCAAAACAACATTGAGACTCCATCTCACCCCAGTTAAAAATGCAGGCTGGGATGCAGCCAAAACTGTTAGTGAGAATGTAAGCTGGTTCAACCACTCTCGAAAGCAGTATGGATATTTCTCAAAAGACAAAACATAGAGCTTTTCTATGACCCAGCAGTCTCACTCCTGAGCATTTATCCAATGGACCACAAACCAGGCCACACTAAAGCCATCAGCTTTAGTTCATTACAACATTGTTTACTGTAGCCAAGATATGGAATCAAGCCAGATGTCCCTCAAAGGACGATTCGATAAAGCAAATGTAATATATATACATAATGGAATTCTACTTATTCATCAGAAAGAATGATATTGTAGCATTCATAAAGAATTGGAAAGACTTGGTAAAATCATATAAAATGAAGTAAGTCAGATCCAAAGAAACATAAGTTGCACAATTTCCCTCATTTGTTATAGCTATAATGTGCCTATAAATCTGTAAGTAACATACTGAATGATTAATATATAAACACTAGGAAATGATTAATTACATAGGTCTTTAGACATCCACACATTGATGCCAAAGAAGGATATTCGTAGGAGCAGATGACAAAGGCTCAAAAGCTCTGTGCATATAATCGAATAAAATAGAATTTTATAAAATTAACTCCCAAGAATAAGGATACAGGTTGACCCATTGTAACAATGAGATGTACAAAACACTATGTTGTAAAGAAAAGGAAGTTTACAAGTTGGGGCAGGGAGGGAGGAGTTGGGGAGGTGGGGAAGGAAGGGATGGTAGGGGAAAATCCAAGGAGGAGGTAAAAATGCTTGATAGGAAATGTACTCATTACCTTACTCATGTAACTTTAACTCGTCTGTACAGTATTTCTACAATAATAAAACATAAAAATTAACTCCAAGAAAAGGAAATGAGATAGTTTTTAGTTACTATCGTTGCTGTTTTTGTTTTCTTTTTTTAAGTGGGTTCATGACTTGAACTTAGGGCCTTGTGCTAACTCAGCTTGATTGCTCAGGGCTACTGCTCTATCACTTGAACAATGCCTCCCGCTTTTTGCTGGTTAATTGGAGGTAGAGTCTTGCACATGTTTTTGCTCAAGGCTGTCTTCAAACTTCAATCTTGTAGTTCTCAGCATCTTGAGTAGCAATGGTTATAAGTTTATGTGGTATATTACATTTGTTTATTTTTGTATGTCTGAGCTGTTCTTACATCCCTAGAATGAAATTACCTTGATCCTGGGGTATGCTCTTTTTAATGTATTGTTGCCTTCAGTTTGCAACTATTTTGAGAATTTTTGCATCTATGATCATCAAGGAGATTGGTCTGTAGTTTTCTTTTGGGTCTTTATCCAGTTTAGATAGCAGGGTAATATTAACTTCATGGAATGAATTTGATAGCGTGCCTTCTCTTTAAATTTTAAGAAAACTTTTGAGTAAGTAAGTATTGGTATAATTTTTCTTTAAAGGTCTGGTAGAATTTGGCAGGGAATACACATTGTTCTAGATGGTTTGCTGGTAGACTCTTGCTCAGTATAAGTCTGTTTAATTGTTCATTATAAGCTCAGTTTAGGCATGCCATATGAGTACAGAAATTCAGTCATTTCTTTGAAACTTAAAAAATGCTTGCCTATTATAAAAGGAATAATATACCCAAAGATTATATATTTCCAAGTCTAAATTTATACATAACAAGTGTTAATATATGCTAGTTATTTTTGTATAGTGTCTATAGTTAATTCAATGTAACTAAGCTATTTCTCATACTTGAATAGTATACATGTTAGGTTTTCTTTACTGACGTTTTTACTAGTAACATATCTCTACTGTATTTTCAATTTATGTGACAAGTGAACAAAGTAGGGCTGAGTGATATAAATAATTTGGGCACTGCAGTAGTAACTGTCCATATGTTTACGCTTTTACATGAGCTCCATGCCATTTATTAGGTTTTTAACAGTCAATTTAAAGGTTAACTAAATCTTTTTGCAGATTCATGAGATATTTGATTGTCAAGAATGTATGAAGAAATTTATTTCAGCTAATCAGCTAAAGCGTCATATGATCACCCACTCAGGTAAAGTATATCCTTTTTCAAACATTTTGAAATCACTCCAGTAGCATTGTTCTTTTCAGGAACTCAGAACATGTAATAAAAAGCATTGTTGTATGTTCTAGCTTGGTCATGTGGTTTTGAACAAGTGACTTAATTCTTGAGATCTGTTTATGCAAATCAAAAGTGGTTTGACCAAAAGATACCACAAATCTTCCACTCATTTTTTTGCTCTTTTTTTGAAGCTCAGATTCTTTATTCATAGTGCAGTCCTTGAAAAATTAATTATGAAGTTTAAGTTCATTTATTTATGTGCTGTGCTACCATAGTGTTTGACATTTAGTAGAGATTCAACAATTTATAGTCTTTTTTTCCCATCCCTAGATACTTTAATATCCTAAATATGGCACTAATCAGTTTAGCCTAAATTTTTAAATTTGCTTTCAGAAAATATTTTAATGCCATAATTTTATTTCATGCCAGTTTGAGTTAATAGGTCTATTTTACTTAAGCAGACATAAAAAGAAACAGCTTTGAAAATAATTTTTGCCTTATGGAGTTTCTTCTAGAATTGAGGGTTCTAGAAATTTGAGATCATTGAACTCAGAATGCTTTTGAATTAGCTCTTATATGGAGATATCCATAGATAAGTGTGTTAAGCAAATTAAAATTGGAGATCAAAAAATTGTTGGCTCTCAGATATGCTTTGAACATCAGTACAACATTCAAAAAATGGACTTGTCAACATCCTATGAATATTACATAAATATGGCTTTTACCTACTGTCTAAATGTCTAGCTCCTGCTGTGAATGGGAACTCTGGCTTCCAGGAGGCCTGTGGACCCTGCAGGAGGTGGCTGAGTTCTTCTCCCTCACTGTCAGGCCTCTCAGCACTCAGGCCTGTGACCCTCACTTCAACTCACCCCTATCACCACGTTGTTCATCTGGAAATAAAGAAACACTGCCTGAACTTTTCAAAACAGGCCTTCAAAAGAACTCACTCAGTGTCACTTGTGACCAGTCACATAGACACAAACTCAAACTCAGATGAAGTAGGTGGTAGGTTTTATTTCTTTCTGTGTATTTGTTTTTTTTTTGTTATATGACCATTTTTGAATTTAAGGTAAGAATATTTTCCTTTTAATCCTTCATCTTTGTGGAATGTGAGCTTGTCTGTCTCCATTCATTTTTTTTTTAACAGAGAAACGACCTTACAATTGTGAAATTTGTCATAAATCTTTCAAGAGGCTCGATCAAGTGGGTGCTCACAAAGTAATACACAGTGAAGACAAGCCTTACAAATGCAAGCTCTGCGGAAAGGGGTTTGCACACAGAAATGTTTACAAGAATCACAAGAAGGTAAAAGCTCAGGGATATTCTTTTCTTGTATTAATTCGATTATATGATTTTTAATTGCTCACCTCATAACAAAGTTTTTCTCTATCTGTGACATGCTATATATGTCATGGCATAGCTGGATGATATCTTGCTTGTACTTTATAACTACTTTGTGGATATTATTCTGTGCTTAAACTGTTCTCATAGCAAAATGTCACTTGATTTGACTTCAGACAGAGGTTTAATCCATGGTTGGTTGGCTAACTTCTTCCTTTCTTCCTGCTTGCCTACCTTCCCACCTTCCTTTCTCTCTTTCTCTCTTTCTCTTTCTCTCTCTCTCTTTCTTTCTTTCTTTCTTTCTTTCTCTCTTCCTTCCTTCCTTTCTCTCCCACCTTCTCTCTCTTTCTATCCTTCCTTCCCTCTTTCCCTTCCTTCCCTTCCCTCCCTCCCTCCCTCCCTCCCTCCCTCCCTCCCTCCCTCCCTTCCTTCCTTCCTTCCTTCCTTCCTTCCTTCCTTCCTTCCTTTCTCTTCTTTCTTTTCTTTCTTTCTGTACTGAGGAAATTGAACTTAGGGCATTGCAGTTGGCAAGCAAGTGCCCTACCATTTGAGCCATGTTCCTGGTCCTTTCCATTTTGTTTTTCTCAGATAGTGTCTTTTGCTTTTGCAAAAGATTGTGATCACAGTTGTCTTACCTCTACCTCTTTGTATAAAAGAAGGTGTGAACCATCATACCTGGCTTCCTTTTGAGATAGGGACTTGATAATTTTTTCCTTGGCTGGCCTCAAACCACAGTCCTTGTATCTTTCCCTCCTCAGTATCTTAGATGACAGGTGTACACCGCTGTGCCTGGCTTGATCCTATTGTTTGGGTTCTGAGATAAGAAGCAGATCATCAAGATCAGAGGTCATGGACTTGATTTGACTCAGGGACTTGTCCAGGCTAAGCAAGTGTACAAACACGGATCTGTTCCTTCAACCCACTCTGAATTTATTCTTCATCTGGATTGCTTCCATATTCATTTCCTTAGGCTGCTTGGTACTTGCTTATCACTTCTTGCTACAAACCATCCTACCAGGTAAAATACCTCAAATCCTAACTTTTATATTACTCTAATACACCAATTGAATTTCCAGTGTTCATGTAACATTATCCCACATGCATCTTCTACTGTCGTTCAGACTTCTAAACCATGACCTCAACTTCTCTTTCCATTTTATTCTATTTTCTGCATCAAGCACACTTAAAATGATTCAACATTTTCTTTTACTCTGCAGACGCACTCTTGCTTCAAGGTTTTAACTCTTGCTTACAGTTCTTATACTTTACCTTTGTAACAGTTCTTGTTTTAGTGTATATTAGCTTTTTTGAAAATCTATTTTGTGTCAAGATATAGTATTTGAACTGGGATCAGGAAGTGTGTCCAAGAATATTCAACATATTAGAAATACTTGTAAAAGTATTTGTGAAATAGCAGATACTTGCTTAACTGAGTTTGGTTGAAATTGATTTATATGCTGCTAAATTTCATAAACAGAGAAACTGATAAATTGCTAGATTCTCTACAGAAGTTGTTATTTTTGGATTTGTCATATTTCATGGACCTTGAAGTTACATCAATATTTATAGGGGACTTTCTGAAGATAATACTGTTATTTTTGAAATCATTATGATCTGCACTTTAGCTTTTGTCCAAGAAGAAAAAGAGAAGGTAGACTTAGCAAAGAATAAACACGATTTGATTGATAGTGTCTTCAATCATCTCTGCCTCATTTCTGGCTTACTGCCCTCATGTTTAACTCAAGCATTATATGTACATTACTGCAGCCTTGGAATTACAGAACTGTAAAAAATTATCTGGCGAGTTTCCTGTTCAGTCTCTGGAACCCTCTTGCTCCTTTCTTTGATGAAACTGATCTACCCACATTTATGAGATTTTCACAGTTTGGCTTATGTTATATGCCATATGGGAATTTGGCAAAGGAATTTTGCACCATTTTTCATACTTTTCAGCCATAAATCATATGAAAGTAATAATGATGTCTTGGGAAGGACAGAAACCGTGATGTCTGTTGTTTCCGAAGTGGAAAGCACATTCAATCCTCAGCCTAGAAAAATGTGTTTCCTACTGTGTTATGTTTGGTATGGTTATGTGAAAATTTATGAACTATTCGCCAAGAATCAGCCTTTTCTTTCATCATGATTCATTAGTGGCTACTTAAAAACCTGTAAAGTAAGGATATGCAAAGGAATCAGAAAAAGAAGAACATTAAGAATCAGTTTGATCACCCTATAACAAATCCTGTTATTTTAAGTAAATTAAGTGTTAACTGTTCCCTTGGTTTGGTTTGTTGAGTGTGTTGCCTCTTAAAGTTAACTTTTGGCATGTCATTATACTTTTTTGTCTTCTTTTGAGCCTATTCTCTCTTTTAAACATTGAGATATTTTACATGAAAGGATTGTTATCATCATTATTATGACAGTGAAATCTTAAACGATTTCTTTTTGTTACAACTTAGTCTCTCCTTTCATCTTCTTGTCAGGTATACAGGCTCAGTAGTTGAACATTAACTTTTTGCTATTTCATTCTTCCTGACATTCATTGGACCTAACAGAGACGTATCGTATGGTCTAGCTAAAATAAAAGTAATGTATCTGGATCCAGCTATGTTTTGATGATTTAAATCGCAATTGGACAGACATTGCAGAAGCAGAGGGCAGAACCTTGTCAGTGAATCATCACACACTGTTTTCTTCCTTATCATCCAATTTAACACAAAGCCCGTTTTGGAGGAGTTGTGTGTAGGGTACCCCCTCCTGCGGTGGACCAAAGAATCTTGCTTTGTGGAGCAAACACTATAATTGCTTGATCATAGAAATGAATATAGAAGAGTTTTCCTTGAGGAAGTCACAGATAAACTTCTTGGGGACAGGAGCTGTTTGAATAAAGAGCCTTCTTCCCTGGCCTAGAGATTTACGTGGAAATCGAATCACAGCTTGGAAAAATTGAGCTTTCTCAGTATGCTTCATTCACTCATATCCAGAAATAATTTGTGGATCTTGAAATCAATTTATTGAGTGATGAATAGTCATTAAAACTTAAAATAGAGCCAGGCACTGGTGGCTCACACCTTTAATCCTAGCTACTCAGGAAGCGGAGATGTGAGGATCACTGTTTGAAGCCGATCTGGGTAAAGTCCCTGAGATTTTTTTTAATACGTCTTTTATTGTAAAAAAAAAAAACTGTACAGAGAGATTACAGTTACATGAGTAAGGTAATGAGTACATTTCCTATCAAGTATTGTTACCTCCTCCTTTGTTTTCCCCTACCATCCCTTCCCTCCAACCTCCATAACTACACTCCCCCCCCCACCTAAATTATAAAATTCATTTTTCAACATAGTGTCTTGTACATCTCATTGTTACAGTGGGTCATCATGTAACCCTATTTAAGCATTTTGTTTTTTCCCTTCCCCTTCCCATATTAGAGAAGTGCATATACAAGATGTAGGGCACTGGCATCAAATACAGTGAAAACATTGGTTATACCATGGGGGAGGAACATACAAATAAACAAAAAAATCACATGGTACATTATAAATATGTTAGAAACAATAGCAAGAAAGAAAAAAACCACTTGTGTCCCTATCTTGGGTTCATTTTGCTTAACATCATCTTATCTGGTCATTATCTCCAATAAACTACTCGGAAAAAGCCAGAAGTTGCAATGTGGCACCAGTAGTAGAGTGTTAGCCTTGAGCAAAAAGAAGCCTAGGGATAGTGCCCAGACCCAGAGTTAAATCTCTGAGACTGGCAAAATAAAATTTTAAAGACCTCATGAAATAGTACAAGAATAAGTCATTTAATGACAGATGTATACATGTGCATATTAGATTTTGATAAAAAAGTTACTTCTTTGCTCATGGTTCCACAATGTGAAAGAAGTTCTAGTTTTTTTTTTTCTGTGGCATTCCATTAGATTTTAAAGAAAATTAGGGGTCTTTCTCTAAGATCTCAACTTAGCTTCTAAAACCAGAATATGTTATATAAATTTCATATGGTCAAGAAAATCTTAAACACAGCTTAAGAAGAGGTCAAGCTGGAGACTTAGAGAAGTCAATTGTTACACTACAGCTGCCCACCCCTTTCTTTTGCAGCTCTCTTGGTTATGCATGCTCAGAGCAGAGTCTTTACTCATTCATTCAAGGTATGATGTGCAAAATTACCCATTTTGGTGCCCTGGATACACTTCCACAGTGGTTTGATGCTCAACTTCTTAGAGTCATGCAAGATTTGAACTTGACAGAGTAACTGATAATAGAGGACCTTATCTGATGCTCATTTTTGAATGGCAATTTTATTTACCTGTTTATATTATTCTTTTCCCTAATTGGGTGATGGTGATTGTAATGTATGGGTCTTTTCTTTTCTTTTTTTTTTGTCGGTCGTGGGGCTTGAACTCTGGGCTTGGGCACTGTTCCTGCGTTCTTCAGCTCAAGGCGAGCACTCTACTGCTTGAGCCACAGCGCCACTTCCAGTTTTCTAGTGGTTTATTAGAGATAAGACTCTCATGGACTTTCCTGCCCAGGCTGGCTTTGAACTGCAATACTCAGATCTTAGCCTCCTGAGTAGCTAAGATTACAGGCATGAGCAACTGACGCCCAGCACACATGGGTCATTTAAAAAATTGTTTCATGTTTCTTTTTTTTTTTTAATTGAAGGAAATCAAATAAATGAAAGAAGACTAGAAAAAAACCTTAGGACAGGGAAAGCCATATATGCTGGTGGCTTGTCACAGTAGGGCTATGAATTTCCTCTAGCAAAGGGGGGGATTTAATATGAGGAGGACAGGGAGCTTTACCAGTACCAGCGTGTCTTCTAAATGCACCATGATGTCATCAGTCTTTAATTGTGAATGACCCTGATGAAAATAGTATTTGGTACATGGGGCTAGAATCACACGAATGTAGTAATTATCATATATTATGCTAAAGGTCTTTGGAAACATTTTTGAGACATTTTAGTGGTGCTATAAATAGTGTAACACAATGTCTTAGGTTTTTTCCTACATCTGTAACAGTAATCAGGCTTGCTGCAGGAAAGGAATTGTATATGGATGCATATTTTATGGACTCATGCATGTATTAATCCAGTTGCTACTTTGGCAGACATTGGTGTCATCACTGACTTGGCATTTGGGCAGGGGATGTTCTATAGCTCAAGGATCACTTAATTCATAAATCACTGGGAAGTTTGGCACTCTTTAGAGATGAAAGATTTAAGGATAAAGTACCTTTAGAAAAGCTGAATCTCATCTTGTACTTACAAAATACATTCTAGCCCCAGAAATTCTCTATATGCATGCACTCATACACGCATTTTACTACTGCCTTTTTTAAATGGGATGTCTTCTGAGGGTCTTTGTATGGATTAAACACATGGATTTTCTGCTGGAGTTTATTTCTGGTTTTGCCATACTAATCCAAATAGTGTTGTTGGTAGCTCTTTGTGACAAAATGTATTTATTCACCTGGCTGGGTACTGCTAACCTACTACTTAAAATATGCTATTGGCTTTTGGCCAATAGCATATTTACACGTTTTTCTGTAGATTTGGGGGGGGGAGGAAATGAGGAAGAATGATTTAGCTAGACTATAGTATTTTGGGAAAATAGAAGAAATTATGTGATCCAGTGTGAATTTTTAACACATTTCAGTACTGTCTAGTTATTGTAGAAATCCAAATATCAAAGAAAGATGGGGGCGGAGACTGATGAAAGCCGTGACACTGATCGAGATTCATTGTATTCATACATTGCTTTGTTGAATGGCAACTTCTGTGTACAACTAAAGATAAAAATAAAAAAGAACGAAGATATGAGGAAAGCAATGATCAAATACTGCTTTCTGTAGAATATCTTCCCAGATTCTCTTTGCCATTACTGAATGTATACAGTACAAGTTGTCTTCTAGACATATTTTGCTCTTCATACTCATACTGATATTCTTAATGAAATAAAATAAATAACACCCATTATAATTAACCATATTATATATTTATGATTATTTAGGAGTTTCCTCAAAATATTTCTCCCAACACTTGTCAGACACAACTATTTATGTGAAATAGGCTATTCAGTGAGTTTGCACATTGTCATTTAGGTCTAGAGTGCCGTCCTGACACTCACAAAATCTTTGTTCCCCGTTACATCATGTGAGGTTGCTACGTCTTACACTTTAGCTATTATCGGATGGGCTGGCACTCTCCCACTTGAACCACAGCTCTTCTTCTTCTTCTTCTTCTTCTTCTTCTTCTTCTTCCTCTTCCTCTTCCTCTTCCTCTTCCTCTTCCTCCTCTTCCTCCTCTTCCTCCTCTTCCTCTTCCTTCTCCTCCTCCTCCTCCTCCTCCTCCTCCTCCTCCTCCCCCCCCCCCCTCCTCCTCCTCCTCCTCCTCCTTCTTTCTTCTTCTTGAAATAAAAGAGTCTCATGGACTTTCCCACCTGGGCTGGCTTGGAACCATGATTCTCAGATCTCAGCCTCCTGAGTAGCTAGGATTATAGGTGTGAGGCACCAGCATCTGACAGATACTTTTAAATTTATTTTATCTATGAGTTAAATCTTAATATCATATGAAATCGAAAATACTTTATATTTCTAAGTTTAGCCTCTATAATCTAGCCTTGAAATATTCCCTGCCTACCAGACATTTTTATGTATTTTTTAAAAATTATCTTTTTTTTATTGTGAAAATACCGTACAGAGGGGTTACAATTACATGGGCAAGATAACGAGTACATTTCTTATCAAGCATTGTTGCCTCCTGATCTTTAAGGAGCTATATAAAGGGGTTTCAGTTCAACATATTGGTTTACAATACAGTGTCACCCCTTCCATTTTTTTTCTCAACCTTCTCAACCTCACCTGTCCCCTCCAGTAGCCTGGTTTAGACATATTTTAATAGGCATCGGAACATTTCCAAAATTGAACCCTATGTCTTTCGTTCAGATTTGTTTCCCACTAAGCTCTTTCGTATACCCATTAATGGCCTATCCATCCTTGCACTGCTTAGGTTACAAATCTTGAGCTCATGCATCCTTCCTCTTTGTGTGGCTCACGTTTCATATTTACATCCCACTACAAAATCTACTGTCTTTCATAAAATACCAGTGTCTGGTGTTAGCCTTAAATCACATTTTCCTTGGTTAACTATTGCAGCTTCTCCTTTTCTGTTTTCCTTGTATCTATATGTGTACTTAACAGAGTTGCCACAGTGTCCCATTAAATGTCAGTCTAGACATACCTCTCATATGGCCAAAACTTAAAGAGATTTTATATTTCTCTTAGAAAAAATGAAAGACAAAGTTATATAGTTCCCAACTTGGCTCTTCATGATTGTTTCACTCCCACCCTTTTCCCATTTCTCTTTTTACATCTGTTCTCTTCTCTGCCTTTTTCTTGAGTCCAGTTAAATGGCTTCCCTGGTGGTACCTTCATTGGTCACCCACCCTAGCTGGGTCCTGGTAGCTCATGCCTGTAAAGGTACTCAGGAAGCTGCGATCTGAGGATTACAGTTGGAAGCCAGCCCAGGCAGGAAAGTCCCTGAGACTCTTATCTCCAATTAATTACCCCCAAAAAAGTCTTGAGCAAAAAAATCTCAGGGACAGGACGCAGGCCCTGAGTTCAAGCACCAGGAGAGGAGTGTGCATGCATGTGCAGGTGTGTGTGTGTGTGTGTGTGTGTGTGTGTGCGCGCACACACACACACACACACAATACCTGCTTCTGTTTCCTTTAGCCATTAATTAGGTCTCCCTTCCCTCAGTTGTCACCCTTTCCCCTAGAATTCTCTTGATTTCTATTTAAAATTACTACCCCACTCTGTATATATACAATGGACATTTGTCCACTGAGGGGCTTCTGGGTTGATTCTGTATTTTGGCTATGGTAAACAATTCTGCAGTGAACATGGTTGTACTGTTAGCTTTAGTGTGGTCCTGTTTGTGATCTATTGGCTAAGGGCCTAGGAGTAGAAACTGGGTCATAGGGAAGCTTTATGTTTAGTTTATTGAGGAACCTTTGAGGAACCTTCATATTGTTTTCCAGAGTGGTTGAACAAGTTTACAATTTTACAAACAGTGTAGTAGAGTTCCCTTTTGGCCACATGTCAGTCGGCATTTATTATTGTTACTTTTCTTGATTTTGGCCATCCTAGCTGGGGTAAGGTGAGACCTAATGTTGTCTTGATTTTCATTTCCTTTATAGCCAGAAATGTTGAGCATTTCTTCACGTGTCTATTGGCCATTTTTACTTCTACGAAGTAGTTTCTCTTTACATTATTAGCCTCTACTTATTAATTGAGTTCTTGTTTCTTTAAAGGCTTATTTTTTGATGATTTAATTTTTTGAGCTCTAAGTATATTTTGGATATGAGGGCTTTGTCTGATGTATATATAGCTAGTAAACATCTTCTCTCATTTTGTGGGCTTTCTATTTTGCTTGTTAGCTATGTCCTTTGCCTTGTGGTATATATGCACAATGGAATTCTACTCATCCATCAGAAAGAATGATATTGTACAATTCATAAGGAAATGGAAAGGCTTGGAAAAAATTATATTTAGCAAAGTAAGCATAACCCAGAGAAAAATAGGCCGCATGCTTTCCCTCATTTGTAACTAGAATGTGCCTATAAATCTACAAGTAAACACATTGGGTGGTAAGCAAGGGACTACAAATGAATTAACTGTAGTGTAATAGATTCTATGGAGAGCACAAACAGTATAATTATTTAAACAGACTTAAGTCAAAGCCCAACAAAGTAAGTGGAAATGTGTACTTTCAAGAGGGGGTGGTAGAGGCAAAGGGAGAGGGGTAGAAGGATGAAAAGGGAAAGGGAGACAAGGCAGACAAGAGTCTATTGTATTTACCACAGAATTGAGAAATATAAGGGAAGGGGTGTGTTGAAGGGGGTGAAGATGTTCAAGTGATGACAGATTAAGATGCATTGTGCACATAAACTGCTTTGTTAAGCGGCAAAGAAATGCAATACATAAGCTAAAAATTAAGAAAAGAAGGAAGGGGGTGGGTTGGGACGGGTGGGTAAGAATGTTGAAAGGGGTGACATTGATCAAGACGCACTGTATTCATAAATTGGCAACTCCTTTGTACAACTATTTAAAGATAGTACAAATATTCAAAAACTTAGCACTCTAGTTTTTGGAAATGTCCACCTATCAATTCCTTCTTTGCCAATCTTGGTAGCATGTATTACTTCCTACTATAGACTGTATTCCATCATTTGCCACCAGTGTCCAGGCTCCTGAGTAGCAGGAGGTTTGTTTTTGTTGTTCACTGCTGTATCCCAGAGCTTATGTAATAGGACTAGCACCCATAGCCCAGGCCTGGTAGAAACTCATGTGAAGAATGAGATTGTCGGAAGGCTGACCTTTGATTTTCTTTTGAAGTTTTTGCTCTCCTTATTTAATGGGTCTTTATTTCTGTTGTAAATGTTTTCTTTGCCTGTCACCAAAGAGTTTTTTTATTGTTTTAAATTTAAATTTAAATGTTCATCTGAGTATTTTTTCATGCTTATGTCTTTCTCCATTCAGAGGTTACTTAAAATGTACTCATCTGCTTGTACGCATTTAGGATGTTATTCTTCATTTTAAAAAATATCAGAATATACATATTTGTTTTAGAAGTGAGCAACGGATCCAACTTAATTTTCTTCTCAGATGTTAAGACAGTATATGTTACTCTATTCTCTTACCAGTTTGAAATGCCATGTTGTACTCAATGTTCATATATAATAAGTGTTTATTGTTATTGTGAAGGTGATGTGCAGAGGAGATTACAGTTACGTAAGTCAGGTAAAGAGTACATTTCTTTTTGGACAGTGTCACCCCTTCCCTCACTCTCCCAGTTTTCCCTTCCCATAATGCTCATATATTTTATGCAATGGCACAAACTTATTATTTTTTCTGTTTTTTTTTTTTTTGTTTCAACTGTGTATTTCCCTTCTCTAATTTCAATTTTGGGAACTCCATAGCACACCTGAATAGTGTTCATTTACTATGACTTTCAATCTGTTTTCTCCATCCTTTATGTTTTCCACAACAGAAAACAAGCACAGTAACCCTTCTATAACAGATGTAATATTCGTGGGTAACACTGCATCCTGACTATCGTAATGTCTGTTTTAATTATGTATATTGTGACGTTAATATTCTTTGAATGAAATGACTTTCCTTTGGATGATCCCTCGCAGTTTTCTACTACTTATATTGTAAGAACCCATCCTTTTATGCTTTAATGGAAGAAGATGGCTCAAATGTTTATGCACTTTCTGTTTTTATGGTTGTTTAGCATTAATGAGCTTTGATTGTCCTACTATCCATAGTAGAATTAGATTGTCTCCACCAATTTGTGCCAGATGGGTTTATACTGATGTATAATAGAAAACAGGTGAGTGGGCAGGGTCTTCCTGCTTTGTTGCTCCTGTTTTGTTCTTTTGGGTTTTTCCCCTTCTGTTTGCTGATTTTTAATTATTGTTATTATTAAGTAGTTGTACAAAGGGGTTACAATTCCATAAGTGAGTTGCTCCTCTTTATGAAGTTTAGACCCAACTACTTTCTTGTGCTTGTTTTTGTTCTGCTCATAAAATGCTGTCTGTCATCTCCCTTTGAGCTTCACAGTGACTGTGTGGGTACATCAATAGCATTGTATTCATTTACTTACCCATTGCAATTGAATGAATGAATTGTGAGTAGAGTAACATTTTACACTAGTTGAATATTTAATGGGGCATTAGAATATTGAGATATTAGGAACAGGTATCAGATTTTTAATGGGTGTAAGAATTTGATTTCCTTCTGTGAACGAAGCTCATTTGTGCCACATGCCATGGAGGGCCAGTGCTATAAGAAGAAGCATTGTACACGTCTTTGATCTGAGTTTTGCAGTGATGAGTTCATGAGCCTTCGACGCACCCTGTCTTTCCTCCACAGACACACTCTGAGGAGAGACCATTTCAGTGTGAGGAGTGCAAAGCTTTATTCCGGACCCCATTTTCCTTACAGAGACACCTGCTAATCCACAACAGTAAGTCCCCATTCAGTCAGTGGGGAGCAGGGAGAAATCACCTCACGTTTTATTCTTAGGACCTTTGAGAATGTAGGCAGCCCAGAAGTGCACCTAGATATAAAGTGAGTAAGTAATCTGCTGTTAAATGTAAAATGAACTTATATTTCTCCCGTTCATCTTTCCTTCCTATACTGTTGTTTTATTTTTCCATAATATAATTTATACTTTTTACAAGATATCTCATATCTTCTTAATTTTTACTTGTATATATATACATATATATATGTATGTATTAAAAAAAGAGACCTTAGATTCCGTAAGGTACCTTTGTGTGTGTGTGTGTGTGTGTGTGTGTGTGTGTGTGTGTGTGCGCATTTACATGTGCACGTGCACGCACTGCTACGCACACTTGAACTCAGGACCTTCCCGCTTACAGCTGGTGCTCTTGTACTTGAGCCAAGCCTCCAGTTCTTCAGTGAGGCATCTTTACACATTGTTTTGCCATAGACATATTTGATCTCTTTTAACTGTAATGATTAAGGATATATGTCTGCCTCTGTGAAAACATGAAACTATGTGCTGTACTTGCAAGCCGGAGAGAACTGGGGTATATCTAACTTAGCACTTCTTTTGGAGAGGGATTGAGACTCTGGGAAGCTCCTGAGATTGTAGGTATTGCCATCCGGGCTTCTAGTAGTTGGGTATCTCTCCTACTTCCTGTGCCGCCTGCAATTTTTTACTTACTGTGGTAGAAAATGAATTGTTCAATTTTGGATTTAGTTCTAAACATACCATCAAAGTCTAAACAGTTGCATTAACACTACTTTTGGAATACTAAAAGTATATATTGATGGCCTCACTGAAGGACTTAAGTCTTGAGAAGAAGAATTTATAGCTAAACTAATGTACTGTTTATTTTTTATTTTATCTATTTATTTATTTTTGCTGACATTAAGGTGACATGAATTCAGTCCTCATGTTCTTGCTTGGCATTTTTTGCTTATAGCTGGTGCTCTAACACTTGAACAATGCCTTCAGTCCTGACTTTTTGCTCATTAACTGAAGAGTCTTGGATTTGTCTATCTGGGCTAGCTTCAAACATGTATCCTCAGACTTCAGTTTCCTCTGTAGCTGGGATTACAAGCATGAGCTATTTGCATCAGGCCTAAACTAATTTTTGGGGGGGTGCTGGTCCAGGGACTTGAACTCAGGGCCTAAGTGCTGTCCCTGAGCTTTTGTACTCAAGGCTAGTGCCCTACCACTTGAACCATAGCTCTACTTCTGGCTTTTTGCTGGTTAATTGGAGATAAGAGTCTTGCCGGACTTTTCTGATCAGGCTAGCTTTGAACTGCATTCCTCACATCTCAGTTAGTATTACAAGTGTGAGCAACTGGTGTCCAGCTTCTAAACTGAATTTTTAATGTGATTCTCTGAAGTAGATAGTACTTAGAGATTTCCTTTACTCCCTTATCAAAAATTAAAGAGAAATTACATACCAATGGCAATTATATTGCTTGTTCTTAACTTTGTTCGCTACACACATAAAGTTCCTATGGCAGTTTAAATATTAAATTTCAGAAGAAGACAGTACAAAGTAATCAATCTTGCCAGTTGGCTGTACCTAGAAGAAATTTCTCTGGCCAAGTTGAAATGTGTAGATGAAAAATAATAAAGACAGTGAGCTTTGTATACAAACTGAGTAGTAATAATTGTGATGAAATGCAGTCTGCTTCCTTGTGCTTTCAGGTCCTCTTGTGTGCAACTTGGAGCAATTTCCAGTTTGCTTATACAGAAAAGCAGTCTGTTTCAGAAATAAAATTTCTTGTGCCACAGCGGGATTGTCCATTCCATTTCACCCTCATTTCATTTAAGAAAGTGTTAGGAGATGGATGGATTTTAGCATAAGGATTTAGGCAAGTGAACCAGATTTTAGCATAAGGATTTAGGCAAGTGAACCTCCTTCATCCCTGTAATTTATATGGTTAACTTCAGCGTGGTGTTCAGGGGTTTTTGTTTTCCATGAATAAAATTAAATTTTGTGGACCAGCAAGGAATTTGTGACAGGAAGAAGCTAATGCTTTTCATTTTAGCCTATTGGTTTTCCTCAGCCTGAGAAATAAGATTTTCAGTAACTATGTTGTAGACCGTGGTGTGTGCTATATATCTAATGCATGTTTAGTGACAGGCTTTGTATGGTGAAATTTGGCCAGGAAAAATCATCCTTGTTCATTAAATGAGCTTAGTGTAGACCTGTGTTAAAGTGATGGGAAAACCAGAAATGACTAAAGAAAAATAGAAATACTAGTCTTAGTCCTGAGTTTGAGCTCCAGTATCCTGCCTGGAAACAATAAATCAATTTAAAATACAAGTTTTTATGGTTATGAGAAATTGTTGGAAGTCCAAAGGTGATTTGGGTGGGAGGGAGTGAATGAATAGGTCTCTCTTGTTCCATCCTGAGTTTCTCTTACTTAAGTTTTCATCTCAAAGGTGAAAGAACCTTCAAGTGCCACCACTGCGAAGCGACTTTTAAAAGGAAGGACACGTTGAATGTTCATGTCCAGGTAGTCCATGAGAGACACAAGAAGTACCGGTGCGAGCTCTGTAACAAGGCCTTTGTTACGCCTTCTGTGCTTAGAAGTCACAAGAAAGTAAGTAGAAGCCTGTTGTGAGTTTGAATGACCCCAGGTTTGAGGTTCCCAATTTTAACCATTATTTGATGTCTTTACATACATGTGTCTACATAGTTACCCCAAAGGACAATGCCTTTGTGTCTACCAGCTATTCACAAAAGGCTTGTTTCTCCATTGTTCAGGCTAGATATGATTTTTTGCCCCTGAAGCAGAAACACAAAGGTAGGTACAAATTTTTGTATAACCTTTAGCTTCCCTGGTTGGTGGGTTATAGAGAATACTTAGCAACTACATCTTATCAATTGTTATTCATTGTTGAACTAATATAGATTATGTAAAATGAATATAATGAGTAATAATAATTTTAGTTTTCATAGCTAATACAGATGTTTATATGCAAATAACTAGACTGGTTCCTTCCAGGACTGGATCCTTCTAGAACAGGATCATTCTAGGACTGCGTCCTTCTAATACTGGATCATTCTGGAACTAGGTTCTTCTATGACTGGATCCTTCTAATACTGGGTTCTTTTAGGACTGGGTCTGTCTTAGTGCTTTATATTTACATCTCTAGGGCACAATAAAATTCCTAAAATGGAAGAGAAACAATAACTTTGCAGTTTCGTTTTCTTTTCAAACATTCATCTGACATTAATTAGTGATCTGTTTTCATGCTTTCTTATTCATAGTATAGTTTATTTACTTCTAATGATTTTATTTTATTTTATTTTTTTATTTTTTATTTTTATTTTTGTCGTTAGTGGGTCTTGAACTCTGGGCCTGGACGCTGTCCCTGAGCTCCTCAGCTCAAGGCTAGTGCTCTACTATTTGAGCCATAGCACCAGTTCCACTTTTTCTGCTTATGTGGTGCTGAGGCAAGGCAAGCACTCTACCACTGAGCCACCTCCCCAACCCCTACTTTTGATGTATTTTAAAGTTAGCTATATTTTACTTATATAAACAAAACTGAGTATGTTTTCCTTCTTTTTATTATTAAGAGACTTAATGCCCTTTAGTCAAATTTCTAACATTGGTGTGACCTTGACTCATGTAAATAAACAATAGAATCTTATGACTATTATAAATTGATTTCAGAGAAATTAGTAGTGACTTCTTTGGAATAATCCAGTGTTATAATAGTAGATATATATGTAATAAATTCTATGCCTCCATCAGAAAGAATGACATTGCCCCATTTGTTAAGAAATGGAAAGACTTAGAAAAAATTATATTAAGTGAAGTAAGCCAGGCCCAAAGAAACATAGGTCCCATGGTTTCCCTTATTTGTAGTAACTATACATAGGTTGAGAACAAGTAGAAAAGGTCAAAAGCTATATACATATGACCATATAAGTTGTTAAGTGAACCCCAAGATAGGGACACAACTTGCTTTTTCTTTCTTGCTATTGTTTTTAAGGCATCTAAAATGTGCTATATGATTTGTTTGTTTCTTTTGTATGTTCTTCCTCCATGGTATAACCCCTGTTTTCACTAAATTTGAAGTTGGTGTCCTGCATCTTGTATATACATTTTTCTAATTTGGGGAGGGGAAAGGGAAATAACAAAATGCTGAAGCAAGGATACAGGGTGACCCATTGTAACAATGAAATGTACAAGACATTATGTTGAAAATGAACTTTACAACTTGGGAGAGAGGGAGAGGGAAGGTATTGTAGGGGGAAAACCAAAGGAGGAGGTAACAATACTCAATAGGAAATGTACCCTCATTACCTTACTCATGTAACTGTAACCCCTATATACCCTATTTTTACAATAAAAAAACTAAAAAATAAATACATGTGTAACTATATAAATATATATAATTTTTCAACAAATGTATACTAATCAATAAAGATTGACCATGTTTTGCCCCTTCTGTAAAGAAATGCGAAGACAGGTCTGTTATGTGTCAAAATTATACACACACACACACACACACACACACACACACACACACACACACACACACACACACACACACATTACTTTCAAGTGAACTGTAATGTGGACCTGAGAGTAATGGTTTATACTGAGCTGGAAAGGGCATGGGATTGTCATGTAAAAGATATTGTAGTTCAAATGGAAAATGAAATGGTTGTCCAGTGCTGAGTCCAGAAGATGTGTACTCTAGACAGTGCCCTTGGTTGGCTCACCATGGCAGTTGATTCGATTTTGTTGCTCTAATTTCAGTATAGTATAAATTCTTTCAAGGAAAAATGGTTCTGAAGGACTAATTTACTGCGTGTTGTCTAAGGACTCACTTTATATGGCTCTTTTTTGAAATCACGAATAGGACTGTACACATTCAAATATAGATTATAATATAAATATTCCAAGTTTTAAGTTAAATATCCACAAGACTGTGCAAATAATTAATGTTAACTGTTGATTTACTATGCAAGATGAGACTAAACTGTTATGTGAGTGTTCACCAGTTGATGTAGAGGCCTGCCCCGTGTGTGTGTGTGTGTGTGTGTGTGTGTGTGTGTGTGTGTGTGTGCGTGTGAGCGTGTGCACGCACGCGTGTCCCTGCATGCATGCATGCTCATGTACATGCATATGCCATTACTGGGGCGTGAACTCAGGGCCTTATACTCTCACTTGGCTTTTTTGCTTAAGTGGTGTTCTACTATTTGAGCCACACCTCTACTTCCACTTTCTGCTTTGCTGATTAATTGAAAATTAATACACTTTTTGGCCTGGGCTTCTTACTAACTGAGATCCTCATATCTCAGCCCCTGAGTAGCTAGAATTATAGGCAAGAGCCACTGAAGTCTGCCAGCTTTTTAAAAAAAACTTCTCTATTTTTTCTCATAGAGAACAGTACTTGGGTATAATTTGAACAGATGCACAGATGTGGACACATCCCTGTGTGCTTTTTGTTACTGTGGAAACCAATATGATATATAATCTGCTTCTGTTTAATTTTCAGACTATATCTATTTTTTTGTCGGTGGTGGGGCTTGAACTCTGGGCCTGGATGTTGTCCCTGAGCTCTTCAGCTCAAGGCTAGCACTCTACCACTTGAGCTATAGTGCCACTTCCTTCAGACTATATCTTGCAAAAAATATATACATATTTTCTGGGCACTGGTGGCTCACATCCATAAACTAGCTACTCAGGAGGCTGAGATCTGAGGATTGCAGTTCAAAGGCAGCCCTGGCAGGGAAGTCCATGAGACTCTTATCTCCAATTAGCCACCAGAAAACTGGAAATGACACTGTGGCTCAAGTAGTACGTACAGCACTATCCTTGAGCTGAAGAGCTCAGGGACAGCGTCCAGGCCTAGAGTTCAAGTGCCATGACCGCTGACATAAATAAATAAATAAATAAATAAATAAATAAATAAATAAATAAATAAATAAATAAATTCCTCAAAACCGTATCATAGAGAATAGATAGATACTAGAAGGAAATGCCTTCCCTCTCCCTAAAGGTCCTTGCCCTTGGCCTGAGTTTGAGGAACATTGGAGCTTGGCATGTAGTCCTGTTTAGAGATCTGTTGTGATCTGAGTAGAAATCTGATGTCTTGATGAGACAGAGAGGCTGGTTTCAAACCCTGCACATGTCCCTTCTTTAAACTCTCTGACACTGAAATTAACCTTTTCTAGTAGGATCATGAATTCAAGATAATGTTGAGAGCAGAAATGTTCGTATTGACTGTTAATGTGTGCCGATTTTGAAAGGCAAGTTAGATTTATATTCCTTCCTGCTTTGTGGTAAAAAAAAAAATCAGTTCAGACAAGTGGTACTTAAGTTACAAATGACTTTATTGAGATTAATTCTGTCCTCACAAAGAATGTGAGAAATGCTTCGAAAGAGGAGTTTCACGGTAGTACACAAAGCGCAGCCGCAGCCCCCTTCCAACTGTGGTTTTTCCCTGCATATGTTGGTTTTGAATAACTTAGGAACTCCATCAAAGCCTAAAAGGTAAACTCCTGAATTATTTTCAAATTAACACTAATGCATGATCTGAAGGGTTTGTATTAACTCCTGGGAATACCCATGATAAATTGTGTAAATTCTCACCGTGATATTAAATCATTTTAATGAAACATAATCCTGAAAAATAAGGAATTACTGTTGCCAGAGGCACTTAATCATCTTTGCTGAATTCTCCATTTTAACCCCTTCCTGTTCCTCTTCATTTAGACACATACTGGAGAAAAGGAGAAAGTTTGCCCGTATTGTGGCCAGAAATTTGCCAGCAGTGGAACCCTGAGAGTTCACGTCCGCAGCCACACAGGTGAGGCCAGTGGCCCAGGCACAAGCTACAAATCCACAATGACACCCTGATGAAGGGCTAATCTCGCTAAGGAATTTTAAAACCCAAATCTTCACTCAAAAGAATTCTCAGCAACTACTTGTCAAAATTAAGTAAAATTCCTGAAGTAAAGACATTTTTATTTAATATTTTGCTTGTAACTTTAATGTTGCTTTCTATAGGATTCCAATGGATGGAATAACGCTTTCGCTTTTTATGAAAGTTGAAGGCCTTCTGTCTCTTCTGTAACTCAAACTGAAGGTGATTGTGTGTGTGTGTGTGTGTGTGTGTGTGTGTGTGTACACATGTACACACACACTGGGGCTTGAACTCAGGGCCTCAAACTCTCAGTGCTTTTTACTCAAGAATTGGCACTCCACTATTTGAACCACAGCTCTAGTTCTGGTTTTTTGCTGGTTAATTGGAGAGAAGAGCATCTCAGGTCTGTCTGCCTCCATGACTCTGAATCATGATCTTCAGATCTTGGCCTCCTGAATAATCAAGATTATAGACAGACACCAAGCCAAAAGTGATTTTTTTAAGATTGAGTGCTTCTTTAATACTGTTATATCTGTGACATGGCTCAAAGATCTCTTTGTTCTGGGTTGTTTCCTAAAGGGTCTCCTTTTCCTATAAAATTTCTCCAAACAAAGTGGTTATAGCTAGTGATGATTGATTGAATACTGATTATTTTTTTCTTCCTTCCCTCCCTCCCTCCTTTCCTTTGTTTCTTTTTTTTTTTTTTTTTTGTACTAGTCTTGGGGCTTGAACTCCATCTAGGTGATGTCCCTGAGCTTTTTTCCTCAAAGCTAGCACTTTAGCACTTGAGCCACAGCACCACTTCTTGCTTTTTGATGCTTAGTTGGAGATAAGAGTTTTATGAACTTTACTAATGTAGCTGGCTTTGAATTTAGATCCTCAGATTTTAGCCTCCTATAGTCACTAGGATTATAAATGTGAGCCACTGGTAGCTAAAAATGCTGACTATTCATAAGAGATCATTGTGTAGATTTTATTTACCGTGTAGATAAATACTTGAACTATAACTCTTATTTCTGTTCTGGAGATGATTTTACACTAGTCTGAAATTACTTTTCAGTAGCCAGGCTGTGTTTCTCTGATAAACTGGAAGCTTGAAGCTTGAAGCTTCCTACTCAAGAGATAACCAGTCTGTGACTTTCTCTAACCATTGTATACCTATACACTAAGATCACTGCAACAGCTGTGCTGTGAATGTAGAAGTATTAGCTCAAGTCCTCCAACTTACCAACACTATTAGACATAGGCAAAGGAAGGGACAACAGTGGAGCTCATTTTTTTTTTATTTTTGAAAATTTGTGGCTAAACTGAGAACATGTATGTTATCTTAGGCACTTAAATACAGCAGATCCTTAGTATTTGCAGGTATATGCAGATAATGCTGTGAATGCTCAAGATAACTCTAAATTCACTCCAGTTTTCCTATACCATACCTAGAGTAGGTCTAAGCACATTCCTGAAACCACATTGAGGTGGCTATGCTGGTGTCACAAAATGGCTATTGTACACAGTAACACTACTCACCAACAGTGACATTTTATTTGGCATTGGGCTCCTTATCACAACTATTTTGGATATTGGGTTCAACTTTCTGAGACAGGCTGCCTTTCAACAAATGTGAACCTTTTATCTTATGATAGAACTAAGCACATTGTCTTTTTTTTTTCTTTTCTTTTCTTTCTTTTTTTTTTTTTTTTGTCAGTCATGAACTCAGGGCTTGGGCGCTGTCCCTGTGCTCTTCAGCTCAAGGCGGCAAGCACTCTACTGCTTGAGCCACAGTGCCACTTCTGGTTTTCAAGTGGTTTATTGGAGATAAGAGTCTCACAGACTTTCCTGCCTAGGTTGACTTTGAACCGTGATCCTCAGATCTCAGCCTCCTGAGTAGCTAGGATTACAGGCATGAGCCACCAGCGCCCGGCTGTCTTTTTTTTAACATTGCTTTTTTGAATATCATTTGCTTTTTGGGAATATGTATTTTCCCAAAATTCAGGTCAAGAAAATGCTCAGCAGATGACATAATCTAAACACAATAAGTGTAACAACAGGGGGATGACAGAGAGTTTCTCTCTATCTACTGAAACATGGGTTAACCGTTTGAGGATTTAAGATGTTTATTGATTGATTGATTGACTTACTGTACTTGTAAGAAATCAGTGAGTAAAGCATGCTTCCCGTACTTGCAAATGATGCACTTAAGAACTAATTATGGACCAAGAATTCATGGAATGACTGTGGATGACTAGGTGCCCCACAGAAGGAAAGAAAGCTCTTTTCACTTATAGCTTACTTAAAATGACAGGGTTGTTAGGACAGAGTGTAGCAGAAGCAGACAGCAACAAATGAAGAATAAGTGAAATTATGTATACTAAACCATGAAGTATTTAGTGTGGGCACATCATAGACCATTAGTTAGTAGTTAAACCTAATCTCTAAAATCTGATTGGCATTTGTTAAGACTACATCTCCCAAGTTTTAAAATGCATTGCAGTCATTAGTATTGGGTTGCAAGGATTTATTAAATGATATGATTTCTGAGGTATTTTCTGTTTCCTAGGTTTGTTTCTTATAGTAACACTGATAATTTTCTAGCTCAATATCTTTTATTCTTCCAATTTTATCAAAATAAATGGTTAAACCTGTTGAAATTTTCATAATATAGTTTTATAAACATCCTATTTCTGGGCTCTCGATAGGGAATTTCATATCATGTTTAGAATAATTATAATTAATATATGAACTTTGGAGGAATACATTTGGGATGCCAATGTTCCTAATTAAGTCTTTCTTTTAATAAATATCCAAAGGAAAGTTGGTTAAAAATTATTTTGGATTGTATTTTGAATCCTCAACTGTGTATGTTCTACAAACTTCTTTCTTGAAACTAAACCATAGTGACTTCCAAAATACCTTTCATAAATTCAGTTTTCCTTGTCTATCTAAAATTTGTTTTTGTCTTCCTTTGGGATTAGGTGTAAATCTACAGTTAGTCTTTATTTCTAAGTCCCAAAAGAGAGTATGAGCAATGAAAATTTATACACTTGCACACACCCACACACACACACACACACACACACACACATCCAATATCAATATTGACAGACTGGTTATATAAATTATAGTTGATCTATAAATTGGCCTATTGTGTATATAATAAAAATATTACAAAATGCATTCATCAACATGAGAAGAAATGAAAAAGATTAGCTATCACATGTAAGGCTTTTCTAATACATTGAAGGAATCAAATTTATTTTTCTTATAGTAAACCATCCATTAATATTTAGGGAAGTACAGTTATCCTTTTTATGACATCAAATACCACTAAGCTTGCAGGAAAACTATGATAGTTTCTTCGTTACACTTACACTAATTGGTAACTTGCAACAATGTTACTTTGTGCAGCATTAAAAGCAGTGTCCTCCACACTGATTTTCTTATTGGCTCCTGCTCATTCTACAAGAAAGTGATATTTAGCTACTGAATTATTACCTTTTAGTTCTGGGAAGAATCTTAGCATTTATGTCTCTGTTTCATATTTTGGTTAAGCATTTAACTTTTGTAAATTTCTAATGGCTTCATCTTGTAATTGATTTTACCTTTGCTATGTTAACCATGGACCCAGCTGTGCCCTCAAATTGCCTTCTTTCTAGAGCCTCTTCCTTCTTCTGCATCTCTATTCTCATCTCCCTTGCTGTAGGTGAAGTCTGAAAACTTTTTTCCTTCTAACAACCACCCTGTGTTTACAATGTAGTGATTCATGGCATGGCTAGTGTACCCAATGCATCTCTTTTTGTAGGCTTTAAAATACGTATTCCTGACTTGTAGAATAGCTCAGAAATCACCTGGTCCTCTCACTGGAAGTAATATCCAGCAAAACATGCTAATTATCTAAAGCCAAAAACTCCATGTGCTTCATATAGAAGTAAACCAAGATTTAAGCTTTCTTCCCCAACGTGACGTTTCTGACTTACTTCCTTTATTTCCTCCTCCTTCCCTCCCTCCCTTCCTTCCTCCCTCTTCCTTACTCCTTCCCTCTTTTCTTCCTTTCCTTCCTCTCTTTCTCTTCTTATACTGTGGTTTGAATTCAGGACCTTCTACTTGAATGGCAGGCATTCTACGACTGTACTGTACTACTCTACCAGTGCTCCTTCCTTTTTTTTCTTCATTTCTCCGCATTTTTATTGACACATATTAATTGTACCATGTGGGGAATTCATTGTGATATTGTGATAGCTCCATGTATGCACATACTATTCATTGATTCTACTCGTTCCTTTTGTTTTCTTGTGCCTCTTTCCCTATCTTCCTTGTTTTATCTTTCACATATATATAATATTTTATTTTTAAGTAGTTGTACAAAAAAGTTACCATTCAACAGAGTAGTTTAGGAATACAGTGCCTCTTGATCAGTGTCACCCCTTTCGACATTCTCACCCCAACTCTTCCCTCACTTTTCTTAACTTTTAGGTTTTATATTGGCTTTTGTGCCTTCTAACAAAGCAATGCATGTGTACAATGCATCTTGATCTGTGTCATCCCTTCAACATCTTCACCCCACTTCCCACCCACTCTTCCCCTTGTTTTTCTCAAGTTCTATGGCATATACAGTACATTCTACTGTATATTTCTATATACAGTACATTCTACTGTATATATCTACATTCTACTCATTTCCCCAGTTCATTTTTCTATCCCTCTTGACCCGCCTCTCTTGCAAGTATCCATTTCCTAGTGCTCATTTTGTTAGGCTTTGACTTAGTCTTTCTAATGAATTATACTATTGTACTCAATTCTTGCCTTTAACATACCCCCTACTCTTTCTCCTATCCTGAAATTTACCTCAGAATTATCTACACAATGTTTAATGCAATCTTGACTTGGAAACTTGAGAGTGTGCTGTTTGTTACCTATGGTTTACGTACTCCAGATAGAGAGATAGTTTCCTACCAGAAAAAACATCAGCTATTTATAATAATCACTATTTATTATTTAATATTCACAGTATAGATTCTGGAGCCAGATTGGAGGCTTCACTCTTGTTTCATTTTCTCTCCTTCTGAACGTAGTGAGTGGCATTACCTCTTTAAATTTTAGTGTTCTCAACTGAAAAAAAAATAGGAATAATGGTAGTTTGTACAGCACAGTGCGGTTCTGAGAAATAAATGCAGGTGCATTTGAAGCCCCAGTGCCCAGCTCAGTGTGAGTATGTGACAGGCAAGCTGCCATGCTGATGGTAGGCTTTGCCTATGTCTTTACACTTTGGCCTCTAACCTCAGGTGGCTTTCCGGTCAGTGTCATCTGGCCTATCTGTCCATACACTTTTACACCAGTTGTGGGTCATGTGATATAGATGACGGTTTGATTGAAGAGGGGAAGGTCTGAGGTGAGTGAAGGTCTGTTCATGTTGCTGCTGTCCTCCGTGAAGGCAAGCACTTAGCTCTGTTTCTGGTGGGCAGCTCTGCCATTTATCATGTCGGTTTCCTACATCAGAATGACAGAGATGGCACTGTGCGGGTCAGTGGAAGTGGGAGACCACATTCTCCTGTGGGTTTATAACTTCTTGGGGGTCACTGAGAATTGGGCTCATTCAGCTAGGGAATCTACAGACTGTGACATGAATTCTATCAGTTGTTCATAAATTATGAAAGAAATCTTAGGAACAGCTTCTGGGTTTTTAAAGCTTTGGGCCAAAAGGTTAATTACTTGCCTAGAGTTCCAACCAACTTTCCATGTCAATAGGTACCGGCTGTGTTGGATTTTCTGTTACAGGCGAGCTTACATGCTGCTATTTGAATGTAGTCATAAATCACTGTCTTTGTAGTATTTAATTGTTTTTTTTTTTTGGTAAATACCTGTGACTAGCTTAGAAATAAAGAACTGTGTATTATAATTGGATTATATTTTTAGTAAATCCACTGTCGTTCTTTCATAATATTTCTTTTAAACGAGTGATTTACTTTTTTTTACAAGTGTTTTGAAACATTAGAAAGATAGTAGCTGTGAATAATTAGAAGTAATAGTGGGATGATGATGGCCTTAATAAGTTAAAAAACAAGTATGATTTGTGAAAACACAAATGAAAATTTAAGTGTTTTTCCCCATTTTTAAAGAAATGAAATGACTGCCTTGTGTTGAGAGAGAATTTATTTTGCGGTATTGATTTTCTAAGTGCTTCATGAGTAACATGAACTACAGATAATCTTCAGAATTCATCGACTCATGGTCTGTACAATCTGCATAGAAATTAATGATTTCCTTCACATCACACTTCAAGCGCCTCAGTTTCTCTTCAAGAAGTATTGATTGGCATTTTGGTATTCATAGGTAAAGTCTCCAGACCCATGGTTTTTGCTTGCTTAGCATCTTAAGATAATGACTGAACACCAAGCACAGGAGGGGAATGTACCATTTGTTTCTCTTTGTAAAAATTCTTTTATTGGTATTCAGTTTCTACCCAGTTGATTTTTGAGTTAATAAAAAGCAGAAACAACAATTCAAAAGAGATGCATTCATTTTCTTCTTTCAGAAGAAGTATCATCTCTAGTTTCCTTTAAAAAATTTCAAAGGCGCTATTTTCCTTTTGTGCAGTACTGAGGTTGGAGCTCAGGATTTCATGTTTCTTAGGCGTTTGGCCGCTTGAGCCATGTCCCAAGCCAAAGACCCTATTGTTTTAGCCCATAAGCATAGTACATGTATCAAGGTTTGCCTGAATTTGGAATAATTCAGAGGAAAGAATGGAAAAGTGACATTTATCTTAGAATTTAGTGTTATGAATAATCAACTAGTGAATTCATAATACTGTCACAGACTCAATTAGATGAAGTATCATTTGTAATATAGCACTGTTAATGTAACTTGCATCTTTTTTTTGATATGGGGGATTCTTTTTTTTTATTTATTTTTTATTGTGAAAATACTGTACAGAGGGGTTACAATTACATGGGCAAGATAATGAGTACATTTCTTATCAAGCATTGTAGCCTCCTCCTTTGTTTCCCCTTCCCATCCCTTCCCAGCGTCCCCCCATCCCTCCACCCAATCCTCCCCCCCCACACCAAAGTTGTAAAGTTCGTTTTCAACATGACAACTTGAACTTCTCATTGTTGCAACGGGTCCACCTGTATCCTAATTTATATTGGGGATTCTGAAAGATTGAATAGGCCACAGTTGCTGTTGTTTTGCCAGTTTTGAGGCTTAAATTCAGGGCCTGAGTGCTGTCTCTGAGCTTTTTTAGTTTACGGCTGGCACTCTATCACTTGAACCACAGCTCCACTTTCTGTTTGTTTGTTTGTTTTTGGTAGTTAATTGGAGATAAGAGTCTCCTGGACCTCCTTCTCAGGCTGGCTTCATGCTATGATCCTCAGATCTCAGCCTCCTGAGTAGCTAGGATTACAGGTGTGAGCCACTGTGCTGTGCTAACACAGTTTTAATCAATTCTTTTAACAAGCTTATTGATAGGTAAGTCATTAGATAAAAGGGGGGGGAGAACAATGGAAGGCGTGGCATTGATCAAGATTCATTGTACGTGTAAACTGACATATTTAATTAAAACGCCTTTGTACAATACTTAAGGGTAGTAAAAATGTGGTGTGTTTGCATATTAAAATCATCCTGTCCATTGTCTACACTTTAGCCTGAGGAAAGCATGATAATTTCAGAAAGTGTCCATCAGTTGTTACATATTTTAAATGCTAATGGCTCCCTTTAACCTATACTAGTTTCACAAAATCATTTGGAAACTCCTACTTCTAACTAAAGTGGATTCATTTGTATGAAACTTTTTTAACCAAAATTATCAGTAGACTGGTTAATTATAATGACAGCATGATGACAGAAGAAATAGATAACACAAAACATTTTTTAACTATCTTAAAATTGGGAGATTTTGGGGGAGCTGAGCTATTACAAGCAACATATATCAAAGCTGCTAGTGTCATGTTTGTTGCTGGATGTTGGGTGTTTTCTCCATAGGAGGAGAGACCACAGCAGGTATTCCTGGTGCAAAAAACCCAGGTTGGTGACTTCTGTCCTGTGCCTAGAGATCTATGGAGAGTTGGGCATACGTGGGTGAGGGCGGTTGGCACAGGGCCCTGTCAACTACTTGATATTTCTTCTGACTCAGGGACTCCGTTTCCTCGTAGGTGAGCGTCCCTATCAATGTCCTTACTGCGAAAAAGGATTCAGTAAAAATGATGGCTTGAAGATGCACATTCGAACTCATACCCGGGTAAGACTGCATGCTATCTCACGGCTCTTATATATAGACATTTGAAGATAACTTTTTTGGCAGTACTAGGAAAAGTGGTTTGTTGTTGTTGTTGTTGTTGTTGTTGTTTGGGGGGGGGAAGTTGGTGACAGTCCTGGAACTTGATCTCAGGGCCTGGGTACTGCCCCTGAGCTTTTCCGTGAACCACACAGCTCCACTTCTGGCTTTTTGAGTGATTAATTGTGGGTCAGAGTCTCACACTTTTCTGCCTGGGCAGGTTTCAAACAATGATCCTCAAAGCTTCAGCCTACAGAGTAACTAGGATTACAGGTGTGACTCACTGGTACCCAGCAAGATTACTAAATAAGTGAATGAATAAATAAAGGCAAATCATTCATCATCAACAACATATCCAAACCCCCAAAAGTTCCTGAATCTTGGAATTAGAAATCAGTGTTAAGAGGTTTATAGATGACCAACTAACAGATACATAGATTTTAAATATTTTATGATTAGAGAACATGACTAGATTGTCTAGTAGACTGTACCAGTAATAGGAATATTGCTGGATGGAGGTAAGTTGGGGAGCATCTGATCACTACGTGTACTTACAAGCAAGTGTATTTGCAGGAAAAATGTCACAAGTCATAGAAATTGTGCGCAGGGGATGGCAGGGACATGCCATCTGGACATGCATCACTGAGCATTCTTAGGGTCCACGTGCTGTGTCTCACTGGTGTCCCACTCTGTCTGATGGGGCCTTTGTCCCTCTGCCCCTGCTCATGGACAGTTGCCAGTTGGTTACAGGTGCCTTTACCAGAATGGAGCACCTGTCTCACATGCTTGAAAACAAGAATTCTGTGCAGTTTATCCCACGTCTGGGTGTGTTTTCTTAGCTCACTCATTTCCACATGTAACTGAATGTTACCTATTCTTGATTTTTCTCTGTGCGTCTTTTCACTACTGATGGTTCACACTGTTGTCCTAGCTACTCAGGAGGCTGAGATCTGAGGACTGTATTTCAAAGCCAACCCAGGCAGGTAAGTTGGTGAGACTCTTACCCTTAATTAACCGCCAAAAAGCCAGAAGTGGAGCTGTGGCTCAAGTAGTAAAGTGCTCGCTTTGAGCAAAAACAATGCTCAAGGACAGTGTCCAGGCCCCACATTCAAGCCCCCTACTTTCTCCTTCCCCTTCCTCCTGCCTGGAAAAATCTTTTCCATGTAGAAGAAAAGAAAAGAAGCTTTGCCACCCACAGTGGGTTTCTTATTCTGTTCTATTAAAAGCAAAGTCATACTATGACTCTTAGAAACTAGAATACTTACTAATATAAAACTACTTTGTAAGCTTCAAAGGATTAAACAAATAGCACTGCTTATGATGATATGATTTAAATGTAAATAGTCAAAATGCTTATTTCAAAGTGAGCATCACAAAAGGAGTTTTAAATTGTATTAGGAAATTATTTTGTATGTGTTACCACAGAAATGTCAATCATGTATTACTCGTTTAGAAGTTGCCAACATTTAGGTAAAAAGAATCCTTGTTCTTTGTAATGTGCCGATATTTTGTTGCCCTGATTACCTTAAGATAGACATGATTATACCATAGAAAATGCTACATAATTCCTTAATGGAAAAAAATACCTTTTACTCTGAGTGTTGGAGGCTCACACCTATAATCCTAGCTACCCAGGAGCCTGAGAGCTGAGGATCATAGTGTGAAGCCAGCCTGTGCAGGAAAGTCTGTGATGTTATTACCTCCAATTAGCCATCCCAAAACCAGAAGTGGAGAGGCGGCTCAAATGCTAAGGCAACAGCCTACAGTGAAAAAGCCCCAGGACCAGCACAAAAAGAAGAAAGAAAAGTAAACACAGAAAATCACTATCAGGCATTTCTGCTTCTATATTCAGATGAAATTAGAAGATTTATTTTGGTTCTCAAAGTTTATGATGATTGGGAGGGGGTGAATGTTTGAGAAGCAAGGGGATTAAATTTATTAACACTATCGAAGCTAACTTTTAATTTGCTTTTGGAATTAGTAACTGTTTTATTATTTCTAAGACCCACATATTTCATAGAGAATTTGATACACTTTGCTAGTGAATTATGTAAGGTAAATTTGGCTTTAAAATACGACGGTATTTTATTTGGCTCAGACCCTGGCTATTCATGAAATTTAGCATTCTTAATTTGTCATGAAAAGCTGCTTTTTCTTTGTGAAAGAGGGAAAAATCAGACCATTTGAAAAATAACTTCCGTTTTGGGTACTGACTGCTTTATTTGTCCCCCCATTTTTCCCTCTTTTGTGGAAGTTCTTTTTGATAGTCATGAACTAATTTGGTAGAGTCCCCTGGATTTTTATTTTCTGTTGAATTGGGGCTCATGAAGTCATCAGTTCTCTTAAAAGTAGTAGCAGAGAACACGTTAAGTTCCCTAATTAGAAATATTTTTTCTTGGCATGCACAATGAGGTTCCTAAAATAAGGACTCTTGCTGGAATGCAATGAAGGCTTCTTTGGATTTCTATAGGCTTGGAGAAGAAGAAGTAAACATTTTAAAGAAAAAAAAAAAAGAATACGTTTTCTTTTAAATTCATTGGCAAAACTGACAACAGAAAGGTGGAATTAAAATTCTGTTTGAGGATATTTAGCATTTCAAGAGTAGAGTCATGTTTACATCAGGCTGTGAACAACCCCAAGAACTGAAGAGATTTCTGTTGTTGTTGTTTTTAATGACTTTATTTTTGTGTATATGTTTTTGATTTATTTGTTTCTTTTGGTTTTTGTGGTGTTGGGTTCCGAACTCAGTGCTGCATATTTATAAGACAAGCACTGAACTGCCTGCTTCACTCCACTGGCCTTGCTGCAGGTTGGTTAGTTCTGAGACAAGGTCAAGCTTTATGCTGGTCAGGCCTGAACTGCGATCTTTCTCTGGCTTATCCATGCAGCTGAGATGACTTGCTCTGGCCACCACACCTAGCCACTGTACTTTTCCTGCTTGTATCACTGTACTCAGCCATTGGTCAGGGTGAAGTCTTTTTTGCCTCAAACCACGATCTTCCAGTCTTTACCTCTTAAATAGATAGAATTATAAGTTACTGTCCTTAGCTTTTCTTTCAAGTTTTTTGATGGTACTTACCTTCTTACTCAGCAAGTCTATGATTTGTTTATTTAATCTGTCTTGGGGATTAAACTCAGAACTTAGGCACTGTACCTTAGCTTTTTCCCTAAAGGCTAGAACTCTAGCAGTCCACTTATGGAATTTTTGGGCAGTTAATTGGAGAGAAGAGTGTCTTAGATTTTCCTTCTTGGGCTGGCTTTGAACTGCTATCCTCATATCTCAGCCTCTTGAGTAACTAAGATTACAGGTGTGAGCCACTAGTGCTCAGCTTGATTTTTTTTTAAAGGGCAATCAGATGTAATCCTGTGCATCTAAACTACTAGAGGCAGTGATGGTGTGAAACAGTAGTTTCCAAGACTGCCACCTCTTCCTTCCTGTATGCACCTACTCCTGTCCTTAGCAGGGAGAGGAATCTCTCATTCTTTTTTTTTAAAATTCAACATTTTATTTATTTTTATTTATTTATTTATTTTTTGGGGTCCAGTCGTGGGGCCTGAACTCTGGGCCTGGGCACTTTCCCTCAGCTCTTCAGCTCAAGGCTAGTGCTCTACCACTTGAGCCACAGCGCCACTTCCAGCTTTTTTTTTTTTTTTGCTTATGTGGTGCTGAGGAATCGAACCCAGGGCCTCATGCATGCAAGGCAAGCGCTCTACCACTGAGCCACCTTCCCAGCCCGGAATCTCTCATTCTTGAATCCTAGCTTGTCTCTCTAACTTGCTTAATCAATAGAATGTGGCAGAAGTGATTTTTTTTCTGGTAAGTCAGAAGCTAGGTCAGTAAGAAAAGAGACAGCTTCTGGACTAGCCAATGTCCTGTTTCATCACTCGCATATAGAGCTTGCTTGCTGATGGGTGTGGAGTTGGGCTGGCTAGTGCTTAGGTGGATATTGTAGTTCCTCCAGCTCCAGCCTTCATTACCCTGCTTAGTGCTCCCTAAAGAGAACAGATTAGAATGCAAGGAGATGGAAACATGTCAGTGGGAGATAATATTAAAACCCATTTCCTTTGTTTAAAAACAAAACCAGAAGGGAATTAGGTTATTTTCAAGTTATACTCCTGTGTTATTCATGAAAATCCCATTACAGCGAATTCTGCCACTGCTTTGATTACTGTGCCAAGGCTTGCTGATCTGCCCTGTGTCCTGGGTGCAAAATTCCTTGGTTCTGTAACTCTCCTAGATCCCAGGTACAGAATTTCTTTATTGTGTAAATGTTTACTAAGCCTGCTGTATGTTAGATCTGTGTTAGGTACTAGGAATGCATGGGAAAATGTGTTATATGGAATGCTTTGAGGTTGCAGGTGATTTCATGTGAAGACATGCTGGAGTGAAGATTTAAGACGTGTGTGTGTGTGTGTGTGTGTGTGTGTGTGTGTGTGTGTGTGTGAGCATGCATGTGTGTGTGAGGAGGGAACAGAGGATAAATGGTATTGAAACACTGGAGGAAAGTGTTGAGCTGTGGAGAAAGCTTAGAAGGTTAGGTAGCCTCAGAATTGAGGCCTTTTTAGGTCTTCTAAGTACTTTTTTATTTATTTATTTTTGGTCAGCCTTGGAGCTTGAACTCAGGGCCTGGGCATTGTCTCTGAGCTTTTCTGCTCAAGGCTAGTGCTCTACCACTTTGAGCCACAGCACCATTTCTGGTTTTCTGGTGTTAATTGAAGATAAGAGTCTCACAGACTTTCCTGTGCAGGCTGGCTTTGAATTGTGTTCCTCATATTTCAGTCTCCTGAGTAGCTAAAATTACAGGCATGAGCCACCAGTGCCTCTAAGTACATTTTTTTTTCTTTTTGAGTATCATGTCTCTAGCATTTTAGTGGCCATTAGCCTCACCAGTCATCAACTAGTTCGACCTCAGAGTCACACAGATTTTTTTATTCTCTGGTTATCCTCAGAGCTCAGTGATCTTTTGGATTCTCCCCAGCGTCTTGCTAAGTTTTTCGTCCTGCTTCTGTAGGTTTGGGCTGAGATGAAGGAATGATTCAGGAATAATACAAATAGTAGAGCCTGTTCCTGGATGCAGCTTGCTCTCCCCTCCTCCTCCAGAGCTAGTAATCAATACCTGCGCCATAATCAATCCAAAGGATCTGAATCAGATTCATTCCTGACCAGCCTGAAAGAAGAGTCCTCAGCACTGAGTAAATAACTGTTGTTACCCAGTAGGGCCCGGCAACACAAAGGCAAGCGCTATTCACTGTAGGTGTCTTTTCCCCCAGCTCTTAGCACAGCTGGAAGGGATACTTGTCCTTTAACTGAGGTAGTGCTGGAATTGATGAGCTCCTTACCATCTGAGCATATGAATAATGAAAAAAATATAACTTCATTTGAAGGGATTATTTATGGAGCACTTAGTCAAGTGATGTATATTGCTTTTCTTCTGGACAACAGGAATTAAAGCAAAGCCCTGTGTTGTAACTTGGAAATCCTTAGGAGGGACCCAGAGGCTTTGTTGAATAGCTCACATAATTTCTGCCAAATGAAAAGCAAAAAGAGTTTGTCTTAGGAAACTCTGTGACAGTTTCTATTTAACTTTGCCTAACAATGACTTCAAACAGTTGTTAAAATTATGGAGAACTGATTAAAGGAACCTTCCTTGACTAAGCAGTATGTTTCCAATTGGAATTGTTTGAGATTTGGACATGCATACACTTAGTCTTGGTTGGCCAACTAAGTTTTATTGAGACAGCTTCGGTGTCATGCTTCTATAAGGAAGGATAGGTCAGTGAAGGATGCACCAGGACAGGAAGCATGATGGGACTATCTCAAGGGCATGGGAAGTGCACGTAGGAGGTCTCCATATTTGTATGGGGGGAAGGACACATGCAAGGAAATGTGTGGGGTGAATCAGAAGGGAGTCTGCAAGGGTGGAAATTTCACTCAGGACCTCTATATCAAGTGGAAAGGGAGCCATCAAACAGCTAAAATTCTCCTGAAGGAAAATAAGAAGGATTAGGCAGAGAGGTTTGAGGAGGAGAAAGTGGTTTTGTTTCTCTGGAAAATGATGTGCTGCTCTATGTGATGCACACAGGTTCTAAGAAGTCCAGCAGTAGAGATGTTTCCTTGTTGTTTATTTTACCAGGCATCTGATCGATTATTTCAGAAGACAGAGGGAAAGAGAGACACACAGACACACAGAGACAGAGATAGAGGCATAGATAAAAAGGGAAGAAGGGAGAGAGGGAAGGAGAGACAGGGAGGGAGAGAGGAGAGAGTTTTCCTCTAATTAATCTCATTAGAGATAGTGTTCTACAACTACATAGAGATAACAAAACCCAAAAATGCTATAAATAAGTAAATGAAATGGAAAAACCCACTGAACTAATCCACCCCATGCTTGACTGAAACAATAAGAATAAAGATCAACTTTGAGATGTGTCATAGTTACTTCACAAAATCCAAACAAACCCAACTCACCCCACACTAGCTCCTCCCTGCCTACACATAGGACAGAGCCCTGATAGGTGGTGATTCTAGGTTCGCTGCACCATCCACCACTTCCCAATTTTTTTTGTTTTTTTTTGCTTGTCCTGGGGTTTGAACTAAGGACCTGGTCCTGAGCCTCTTTATGCTCAAGTCTAATGCTCTACCACTTGAGCCACAATGCCACTTCCAGCTTTTCTGAGTAGTTTATTGAAGATAGGAGTCTTAGGGACACTTCTGCCCCAGCTGGCTTTGAACCACAGTCCCCAGATCTCAGCCTCCTGAGTAGCTATGATGACAAGCATGAGCCACCAGGGCCTGACTCAGCCTCCCCTTTCTGCACCTCCATTTTTCCTCACTACACAGGTGCATGCTGGACTTTGACCAGCCAGGACCATATGTCTTCCTAAAATAGCTCCATCTTCTTGGGTCCATGGTGCTTTTTGAGGATATACATATGTGCTAGATTCTCTCTTTTCCCCATTGCACTGGTTCTTTGAGGTCATAGCTTTTCTTAATAATCTTGGTCAGCCAGGACAGTCTATGCAGCCTGGCCCGCATTGCAGTGCATTGCCGTGCATTGCCAGTGCATTCATTATATCAACTCAGTTTTCTTTTGTAATCATGACCCAAATCAAATCCTTCCCTCCCCAATTGCTTCTCTCAGGTATTTGTACAGTGATGAAAAATCTGACTTAACAGTTTCTCTTGCTAAAGAAAGTGTAAGATGGGAACTAGTGACTTATGTGTGTAATCCTAGCTACTCAGGAGCCTGATCACTGAGGATCACAATTTGAAGCCGGCCCAGTTAATCACAGAAGAAGCTAGAAGTAGAGTTGTAGCTCAAATGGTAGAGTGAGCACAAAGAAGTTCAGGGACAGCACCCAGCCCTGAGCTCAAGCCTTGGTATTGGCACAAGAAAGAGAGACAGGGAGGGGAGGGGAAGGGTAAGGGAGAATGAGGGAGAGAAGGAGGAAGAAAGGAAGGGAGAGAGGGAGGGAGGGAAGAAAGGAGGAAGGGAAGGAAAAACTACAAGGCAGATATTTCCCTAGTTTATTTTGTTGCTTGAATTTAATCTTGTTCTAACTAGAGTGTTCTGTTTTACTGCTTGCTTTGCTATCAGTAAATACATTAACAAAAAAAAGACCTGTGGTCAATTAATTCACCTCCTTCATCATTTCAAACCCTCTTAACCCACAGCTGGGCAGTGTCTTGCACTGACTGACCTGCAGATGTGTTGTTTTCTCCCTTCCTAGTGGAATTCCAGGGCCTTGCTGACTACTCAGTGCAAACCACAAGAACTCATTTGGTATCTGCAGAAGTGACTATAAAGCATCAAAGTCTGTATTCCTGTTCAGTCAGTGGTGGTTCAGTGAAGGTGCCTCTCTATTTCCCAGGGACTTCTGTATCCATCCAAGGGCACAGGCCAGAGACCCAGTGGTGTCAGAGAACCAGTTCATCTCCCTGCCTCAGGAAGCCCTATTTGGAATAATGAATAGAGTTTTTTCAAAGATGCCTATGACAGGCCTTGGTAAATCAACAAAGAACATAAACAAAGAATAGATACCATAGAGCAGTTTTCAGATTTAGCTACAATAAGGCTATAAATATTTAGCATTTAGGCTGATTGTTGCTACACTACTACTATTTTATCTTAGACTTTAATTATATATTTCAGGACTAAGGGGAAAGTATATGCTGTCTGCAGTCTATAAAGAGAATTTTTTTTTTTATCATTTTTAAGCAAGGCAATATACAATTAAGTTTTTAAAAGAAATGGAGCCATTATTCTTAGGAAAGTAGCACAAATTTTCAATACTATTTTCTTTGTGAAATAAAGTTTGATACTTGTTCTGTATTCTATTCAGAGAGTTCTAACTACTAAATTGTTGTGAGGGTCTTGAAATAGCCCAGGTAAAAAATACTGTGTGCCTGTACTCGTACCTATTTGAGAGACAAACATAGGAGAATTCTAATCCAATGTTCTTCAGGAAAAAAGCTACAGACCCTATCTGAAAAACATATAAAAAGGGGTGGAAATGTGAATCAAGGGATAGAGCACTTTCCTAGGTCCTAAGTAAAAACTCTGGTAACCCCTCCCCCCCCAAACAAAAATCATGTAATAAGAAACTTTTTATGCAAGGGTCCCATCCATTAATGGATTCCAAGAACAGTGCTATGCTGACATTCTGACATGATTTTTTTCCTTTAAGTCACCTAATTATATTTTAATAATTTGTGTGCCTCATCAATTCTGAATTAAATTATTCATATGCCTATCATGATAATAGACAAAAGCAGATTAATATGATCAACGTTAATATGACTCAACACATTAGATACCCTCACTGGGTTCTGATTATATGCCAAGCATTAAGAGAAGCAGCCTCCTTCCCAGAGGCTTCAAGAGAACTTAAACCTGCTACCTAGAATATTGTGTTCCTCACTGTCAGCCCTTGTCTTCCCTCAGTTCTCTTCTCAATGATAAATTACCTTTCTTTAGCATACCTTTGAAGACTTCCCACTGGAATCATATTCTCTGTTCTATACTGTGTTCTGTACTATGTGTTCTATACTGTGTCTCCCTATTATGGGATATCTGTAATATGAATATTATTCATTTTTCTGTAATCTAAGTCTTCCTCTAAAGACTATTCAAGTGAGGTCCAGCTATAGTGACACTTACCTATAATCCCAGCTACTCAAGAATCAAAGATTAGGAGGATAAAAGTTCAAGACCAGCCTGGACAAAAAGTTAGACCTATTTTAAACAGTAAACTGGACATGCTGGTATATGTTTGTAATTCCAGTGAGGCAGGAAGAATGGGTAGAAACATCGTATTCAGAGGCTGGTCCTGGTCATCAACGTGAGATCCTATCTGAAGAATTAAAAAAAGTAAAAGAGATCTAGAGGTGTGACTGAAGTGGTAGAGCATTTGCCTATGAGACCCTCAGTTCAAAATACAACATCACTTAAAAAAACTTCAGAGTTTATTAATATTGAAAGTTTAATGCAACAGTAGGTAAAATATTGCGAGATTTGATCTTGGTGGGTAAGCAGAAGATAAGCAATTGTACAAAGCAAATGAGTACACTATGTTCCGTGACATCATATCCTGGGGAAATTAATGCAGGGGTTTGGTTCAGGAAGAACCCAGTTGGTCTTTTATGAATATTTGGATATGATTAAAGGTACGTAAGTGTTCTCTGAAATCATCAGTGCCTGGAAAGAATAGAAAGAACGTATATGTATCTATGCATAGATTTATTTATTTAATTTTGTTTCCCATCTCATATGTTCAAGGTTGTAAAATAAGAACCAGAATGGAGAACAATTTCCCAAACATACTTCGCTCACCACATGTTATTTATTTATATTGTAAAGACCTATCAGACGGACAGATTGTTTTCCCAAGGTTTTCTTTTTCTTTCCTAAAGCTCTGGTTTGCAGTGATTGTGGTGCTGATTGCTCATGTCCTTGACGCCAGACTCCACTGGGTGAGAAGCCTGGATTACTGATCTGAGATTTCATGTTCTGGAAATCTCAGAGCAGAAGTAATGGGCATGGGGAAGGCTCTAGGGTCTGCTAGTCAGGTCTGAGGCTTTTCACCCCCGGGCAATGTCTGACCTAGGAAGAATCGAGAGAGACATAATCTCTCCATCCAAGCACCTGTGGTTGCTGTCACATGAAACTGACTGTAGTCCAGTGTTCCTCAGTGATACTGTTCTACTTTACCCAGGAATGTTGGAGAGTTGAGAGCCTCCTTGAGGTTCACTGAGTACCTGACCATCCGGCTGTATAGTTATGACACTAGACATGACCCAGGTACCACCACACCAATGTATTCCTGCAAGATGCTGGATCCTAGTACAGAACTCAGCAGCTTATTAGTAAGGACAGTTGTAGAGATTTGTCTCCATATGCATTGCATGGATGTCACGAGCCTCTGCTGGGGTGTCCTGTATCGTATCTATTTGCATAAATATTAATATGCACATACACACATTGACCTCACACCTTTCTTGGAGTACTTCTGCTCCTGTCCTCGCTCTGCTCAGGGAATGGAGCCTCTGTCAGTGTAGAGTATTGTGAGCATTTGCTGGAATGAGTGCTAGACTGCTTCAGATATATTTTTGTGTGTGTATGTACAGTCCTGGGGATTGAACTCAGGACCTAGGTACTGTTCCTGAGTTGTTTTGTTCAAGGCTAATGTTCTACCACTTGCACCACAGCTTAACTTTCAGATTTTTGATAGTTAATTGGAGATAGGAGTCTCCTGGAATTTCCTGCTTGGGCTGGTTTCAAAACCAGATTTGAGCCACCATGCCCGGATTGCTTCGGATCTATTTTATTTAGAGACAATAGAGCAAAGGGACTTAAATGAACATGTGTTTCCAGACATGTAAGTGGAGTACTATGTCAGTGCCAAAAAAATGACATTCCACCAAGAATATAGTCTTTAACATGCGGGACAGTTTATCACCAAGTAACATATGACTCAGTGACTGAATTTTGAATTTTGAAAATATTCAATCCTGTTTCTATTTCCCCATTGGCAAGACATGAGTGAGTTCTCCAACATCTGTCCTGTAAAATGCCTTTGCTTGTGCTGGGACTGCTGCATGCAAATGTCTATTTGTTTTGTATAATACTGGACTTCAAGCCCCATTTGGTATCAGGAGATGGCTGGTGGGTATTCTTGTGTGCAGAGATCAGTTATATACTTCATTTAGGAAGAGGGAATCATGTACACTCATTGAATTCTCTGAGAACCTCATGATAACTTAGTTCCTGATATATCAGAGTAAGAATTGCATTAATTGGATCATCTGCCAACTATATTAACATTGATTAAAGAGAGAGGGTACCTGGCAACTGGGAGAAAAATAAGGATGAAGGAAGGAGAGAGAGCAAGCTACTTGGAGACTGTGCCACAGTTCTTTCCTGACATTGAAGGGGCAAGACATAAAGGATTAAAACAATACAATCCCCCCATGCAATGGAATAGATCTACCAATCCATGAGATTATTTATGTCTTAGAGACAGAGAAATTAGCTTGAAGTTAGTCTTTTCTTTTTTGCCTTGCGTATTCTGAAATCCCAGCTACTGAGGAGGCTGAGATTGAGAAGATTGTGGTGCAAAGCTGGCCTTGGCAGAAAAATTCATGAGATCCTCTTCTCACCTGAGAGCAGGGTGTGATGGCACAGGCCTTTGATCTTAGCTACAGCAGGAAGCCTAAAATTGGTAGATTACACTCCAAACACAAAGCAAGACCTTATGTCAAAATAGCCAGTGCCAAGAAAGGACTAGAGGTATTGCTCAGAAACAATCCAAGGTCCCATTACTGTCCCCTCCAAAGTTCTTCCTTAAAAGATACCAAACACAGCCTTCTTATGGGGAAAATGTTTGGTTTGGTCCATCTTTGGTTTGGTCCTTCCTTCTGAAGTCTGCTGTGCTGACTGCCACACCCTCCCTTTTTCCCTTCCCTGAGTACTGAATGCAAGTGCCCCCAGGGGGGTAGTCTCCTTTGGGGAAAGGGCTAAGTAAAACTTCTCATAACTCTCCCAAGTAAGAGTTCCTTCTGCCAGTAGGATTATAGATTGTGACTCTTTTACTCAGGAGACATAGGAATGGGGGTGGGGGTATTGTGCAAGCTGATCTGTTCAGGACGTGCCCTACAGAGTGACAGCTGATGACTGTAGAGGGACGATGCATACAACCCCTCAATGGTATCTAAGCAGGCTATCACCACAGACTACCATTTCTGACTTCACAGGCTGCTCTTTCGTGCAGAAGCTGGCTTGAAGTTATCTTTCTGGAATCGTGACCCCACCCCGCCTCATTTGTTCCAAACTGGAGTATTGTGCAGAATGTAGGACCATGAGCTACCTTCCCTAGGCTAGGCCTAGGTAAATAGGGATGGTTGGTCACACCCGTCATGGTTCTTGAAAAGAAGTTAATGAGAGGTTCCTTCTTAAGCAGCCCACAGAGCCCAGCCAACTAAGAACTAGCTGTAAGAAAGGGAATGGCTGTCCTTGATGACGGTAGGCCATTGTACTTTGCAAATAAAAATGGTGCTTTGTAGAGGTTGGAAGTCTACACCTGTCTGCCAGATTGTGTGTGGTATCACCAGAGACGACATAGTTTTCACAAAACACTCAGCGATCCATGAAAGGAGATGAAGCTTAAGTCTACTTCCTGGAAGAAAAACAAGCAAAAATGAAAACGATAGCAGACAGAAAGGATAGGAAGAGTGAAGATACTTACCTGAATCTTAAAGTGTTTTGCAGCTGGCACCAGTGCACCAATCAAGCCTGTAATCCTAGCTACTCAAGACTGAGATCTGAGGACCAAGGTTCAAAGCCAGACTCTACAGCAAAGTCCTTGAAACTCTTATCTCCAATTAAATACTAAAAAGCCAGAAATAGAGCTGTGGCTCAAGTGTTAGAGCACTATCCTTGAGAACAAAAGCTGAGGAACAGATCCCTGATTTCAAACCCAGGACTGAATGGTAAGGAACAAACAAACAAAAACAACCTGTTCTGCAGTTGCCTTTGGAAGTTTAAAACATGTGATATTCAGATTTGGAAAGTACAGATATTCTTATTAATTGAAATAACCCTCTTGTTCTTTTACTTCTTAGACTCTGCTCTTTGGAGGATTTTATAACTTTGTAACAACTTCAGATCTAGCCACATCTCTGCCAGGACAGCCCTGTAACCCTCACCTGTGAAAATAGACAGGCTGTTTTTTCCCAGCATGTTTGAGGTCTGAGAGAAACAGGTGTATGCTACTAGCTCCCTGCCATTGATGTGGCATGTTGGCTCAGACATATAATTTAAACTGATGCGATTTCCCCTGACTTCTGCCTGCCCCTTGATGGTTTTATTTCACCCGTTGACATGCCTTGGCTGCAGCGCAAGGCTGGCTGGCTTTGGATGAATTAGCTGCCTGTGAGATAGTGCCTTTCTGTGGTGTTCCTCTTATTTTCTAAGTTGTGTAACAGGATAACTATGTTACTCCTTGAGAATTTGATAGCCCTTTTTCTGAGGCTTTGCATTTACATAATTCCTTTCTCCTCCAGACCTCTGCAGAAACTTTATGGTTTTATTCAAAGATGGATTACACTTGCCTCCATCATTTATGTCAGAGGCACGCTCATTGTGTGGGAAGTAGGAAATTGAATTAATTCAGTTCTCTGTGGGCTGGCTAGATATTCCTCTGAAATGTAGAAGTTGTGACTCTGTTGGAATCTCATCTTCTATCATTCTATGTATGCAAATGGCATGTCTCCAAAGTTATCGATGTACATTCTGCCTGTCATATTTAATCTATGTAGTAGCAGAAGCTGTCTGTGGGTGGATAGTCACTTTAAGTCTGTCTCCCTAATCTTCTTGGTCTTCCCTTTGCACATCTGTTGCCCTCTTCTTGAGCATAAAGTCCACAGTACAACACTCAGTACTCAATGGGGCCTTTTTGTGTGTGTGTGTGCATGTTCTAGGGATTGAACTCAGGTTTTGGGTATTGTCCCTGACCTTTTTTTGCTCAAGACTAGCACTCTACCACTCGAGTTATAGATTCACTTCTGGCTTTTTACCGGCTAAATGGAGGTAACAGTCTCATGGACTTTCTTGCCCAGGCTGGCTTCAAACCACAGTCCTCATAACTCAGCTTTCTACATAGCTAGGATTACAGTTGTGAGCCACTTACGCCTAGCCAGCTCCACAGAGACTATTAATTGGTTAACTCTCATGGGAGTTGCCCTGCTTGCTGTCAGATCTTTTCTAAAGAGAGCATGGAACACATAGGTGAATTGGTGTATAAGTTTGAAATGACCTTTTTTTTTAAGAGGAAGTAGTTAATATTTGTCTTTCTGAGCTTGAATTAACTGTATCAAATTACAACTTTGTTTGGAGAGGCCCTATTAGTAAATTAATATTTTGGAAAAAATTATTTTTAAAAAGCTATCTGGAATGTGTAAGACTGATTTTGGACAGCAAAAATTTTAAAATAAAAACAAAGAGAAACATGGAAGACAAAAGAACGGGGTGGTAGCATCAGCAACCCGCACCTTCACAACAATCAATGTCATGATTTTCATAGTTGGCTTCCATAATTATTTGCAACTCAACCTTTACTTTTAACTTTCTACTACATAAATTCCCTTACAAGGGGTTTCACGGTGCTATTTCTATACATGTGTATTGTATACCCCATTACATTCACCTCCTTGACTACTCCTATTCAATTTGCCTTGCCTTCACGTCTAAAAATAATTTCAGCAGGTTTCCTTGTTATATTCATGATTGGGTATGAAGTATTTTGGCCATATTCACTTTCCTCTCCCTTCTTCCTTCACTCTGCCGCCTCTCCAGTCTCCACTTCCAAACAACCCATTTTACATTCCTGTCATTCATTTTTAAGGACTGGATGTGTTTATGAGTTTTGTTTTGGAAACAACTTACATGTGTATATATGTATATTTATATATATATGGTTTTAATCCTTTCCATACTATATTTTTATCATATTTATTTACCTTATATTCCTTTTATCTTTCCTCCTTTATATTTTCATAATAGCTTATACTAAAAGTTGCTTTCCTAACTTTTCAAATGGTGAGTGTAACGTTTTCCTTGTGATAAAGTTCCCCTATTTGTATTGTTAGTATTCGGTAAGATTTGCAAAATAAACTACAATTGGAAATTGTGCAGAAAAATAATTCCTCTGTTGGCATTTCAGTACTTCCTGCCACTTCTTGTTTTAGATTAAAGACATTCTTTACTAGGCACAGCCCACATTGTTCTCAGAATTCACATTAGCAAATGCATTTTCACCTACCTTTATCAGGTGCCTCATGGGTATAGGAAAGTGTTGCAGTCCACAATAGTGATCGCTCCTGTCTTGGGAGTTCTTAAATTATGTATTATCAATATTTTTTCCTTAAACATAATACATAATTCTGTTGGTATATGTCATTTATAGTAACATAGGTAGGGTCTTTCACAAGTGGGTAATCACTTGTAACAGCAGCCCTGGACTTGGAGCTTTTTTTTCATTGTCTGAGTGATATTCTCCTATAACCTGAGCCAGGCAGTCTCTGCTCACAAAAAACGCATTAAAAGATAAGGATAAGCTGGGCACCAGTGGCTCCTACATGGAATCCTAGCTATTCTGGAGGCTGAGATCTGAGGAAGCCCAGGTAGGAAAGTCTTTGAGACGCTTATCTCCAGTTAACCACCAAAAGTCTGGGCATGGATCTGTGGTTCAAGTGGTAGAGCACTAGCCTAGAACACAAAAGCTCAGGGACAGTGCCTGAGTTTAAGCCCAAGAAGTGGTGCCAAAATACATGCATACATGTATAAATACATAATACATACTTACACAAATGTATTAAGTCATATACCAAGAAGTTCAGATGGAGGGTCGTGTGGCAGTTTGCAAATTCACTGGCTCAACTGGGTCACCAGGGACTCACATTTCTAATTGTTCCCTTGAAGTAGCATCTCTTTAAGTGATCTGCCTCCATTAGTAGAAGAGATCTTTCCCAAATTCCCCAAAGACTTTACACAGCCTTGTGTCCTGCTCTAGCCCAAACCCTTCACTGTGAAGACAATGAAACTGGCATGGTTGGCTTGGCTTGTTAGACCTCTAGCAAGTCTAAAGTTGGAATCCTCAGGGACTCCCTCAACATGCCAGAGCCCAGGCCACACTCTACCTAGCTGTGGAATCACCACGGTGGAGGTGGGTGACACACCTTAGTAGCTTTAAGTCTCTTCTGGTAATCCCAGCTTGTAGGGACAAGTCTGAGTGAGACCAAGGTTCAGGGTGGCCTGAGAAGTAGCCTTCACTCCCAGGGAGTGGCAGAGGTAAGCACCCCAGAAGAATCAGGATTGTACCCATGGGGGTGAAGACATGGGGAGAGGAGCCCACAGGGATGGTGGGCAATAGCCTGACTTTTTTTTTTCTTTTCCCTCTTTCCTTCCTTCCTTCCTTCCTTCCTTCCTTCCTTCCTTCCTTCCTTCCTTCCTTCCTTTTCCTCCTTCCCTCCTTCCCTACTTCCTTCCTTTTCCTCCTTCCTTCCTTCCCTACTTCCTTCCTTTTTTATCTCTCCTCCCTCCTCTCCTTTCTTTTTCATGCTTTCCCTTGTTCTTTTTTGTGCCAGTCCTGGGACTTGAACTCAGGGACTAGGCACTGTCCTGAGCTTCTTTTGCCCAAGGCTAGCACTCTGCCACTTGAGCCAGAGTGCTGCTTCTAGCTGTTTTGGTGATTACTTGGAGATGAGAGTATCACAAACTTTCTTGCTTGGGCTAGCTTTGAACGGAGATTCTCAGCTCTCAACCTCCTGAGTAGCTAGGATTATAGGCGTCAGCCACAGGTTCCTGGCTATATCTTACCATTCTAACTGCATTCATGCAGCCCCAGCAGAGCACATTTAAAGGCTAGAATGTATGATTCTTTGCTTGCTTTCTGTCAAACTGTATCATGTCCATGCAAGTTATAAGATTTTCTGGCTACACAGTCATTCCACTTCCACACAGGATCCTGTGAAAAGTAATAATTCAAGTAATAATCCCTAAGAAGGGACCAGGTGCCTGCCTTCTTTTTATTTGAACTGTACAACTCTTGAACAACAATGAAAAAACCCACAAATATGTGTGTGTGTGTGTGTGTGTGTGTGTGTGTGTGTGTATGGTTTTGTTTACTGTTCTTATTTTTAGTTTTCTATATGTGGATTACAAAATTCATTTCTCCTAGTTTATAGGAAGTATGTTTTCCATTAGCCACCATGCAAAACCAATTATGGATGTGTTATGTTGAAAACCTGCTTTAAATAATCGTTCCTACCTTTTGAGAATTACAACTTTTAGGTGCATCATTTACTGGTCCACGAGTATGTTTTGTGATTTGCTGAAGGATCACACCGGCTTTAAAAATAGGACAGTGAAAAAAAGCCACAAAAGGCTATAAACATCTGTGAAAGTTTTCCCGGGCAGGACTGCAGTTAGAGGGTGCAGCTGCGATGCATACACTTGCAGAACTAGTACCACGAAGAGGTGCTGTTAGATGTATGGCCTGCTGTCCTTTGGGCTGAGTACTTGTCCACTTTGCTGTGTGTAGGAGGAACCTATAGGCCAGACTGGCAAACCGGTCTCTAAATCTCATCACTGATTGGAACCACTGCAGGTTGCTGCTGTCTGGGGCTCCCTTGTTTTCTTAGATGATCTATTTATTGTGTGAAACATAGTGTAAGGTGCACATGCTGGCCCCATCATCAGCTACCGCATGATACAAGAGTATTGCTCCCCTGGATGCCAGATGCCATAAATAGCCAAAGCTTGCTGGGAAGATTTTTTTAAGGTGGTTTTTGGAATCTACTGCTCATTAGGGTGCTGTTTCGTGGTTGATACTAAGCTTGTCAGAGAACAGAGCTGTCTCTGAGCAGCTGAGAGGGGTGAATGTGTACAAGGTCAGATCCAAGGGGTTTCCCCTGAGGAGATAAGGATAGAACTGACATCGGAAAGAGGAGAATGGTGATGTTCAGTATAAAGCCAAAGTAGGGCTTCTTTTACTTATTATAGAAAAAATTTCAGCAGAATAGTGAATCCTCCTGTATTCTCAAGTAAGACAAACACTTATTCATGCTTTTTCCATGAATATGTTGTATTTTTACCTGCAAAATGATATATTGTGTGTGTGCATGCACATGCACACAGAAATACACACGTGTGCATTCCAGTACTAGAGCTTGAACTCAGGGCCTTACTCATGTGCTCTCTTGATGTTTTTGCTCAAGGCTGGTGCTCTACCACTTGAACCAAAATTCTACTTCTGGCTTTTTGGTGGTTAGAGATAAGAGTCTCAAAAACATTTCTTCCCAGGCGAGCTCCCTGAGAAGCTAGGATTAAAGGTATGAGTCATGAGCATTCAACTTTAAATGCTACTTAATTCACAATGCTATATATGATTCTGGTGGCAGGTAGCCTTCTATATATGATGTATTGTAGACTGTGTTTTTATAGATATTCCATGAGCAAAGACATTTTTATTCTAGATAGCACTATTCAAAGTGTGGCTCACAAACCAGTGGCCACTCACAAATTCTGTTTCTGGTATATAATAAAAGTAAAACATGGTATGGAATGTTTAGGACATCATAAAACCTTAACATTCCTATGATATTCAAATACATGCTAATTTCTGCATTAATTTGCTTCTTATTATGTTATGACGGCATCACTGAAAATGACTGTGAGAAACATCGTATTTCAGTACAAATAGCTTTGTGTATTTATCTGTTCAGCTGCACACTGCTCCTGGAATTTCACCTTCCTACAGAGGACTGTGTCAATGGATGGAGATAATTTGGGTTGTCATAACTGCTCTAAGGGGGATTGAGGTGGGGAAGGGTGTGTTATTGGTGTCTACTGGGTACTGGGACCATTCTCTACAACAAAGCATTGTCTAGTCCTAAATTTCAAGGATGCACAGGTTGGAAAGTCTGCTGTAGACCGTAGTACACAGCTTCAGCTGCTCTGGGCCTTGTCTAGAGACAAGACAATGGACTTGCCACGTGCAGCCTGGCCAGAGCCTTAAGCTGGTGGCATGTGATCTGTCTTACATTCGAGGTTCCATATTCCACATGGAAATAAAAGAGGACACTTTGCAGATGAGGGAATTTGAGGGTTATAGTTTTGACCCTTTAATAATAGAGTGCATTCCTTTAGTTTATAAGTTGTCAGTTTCAGGTATGCTTAGTTTCTAGTTTGTGTTTCAAGAACCAATAAAGCCACAGCTTGGACAAGCAAAACATTCATAATTTTTGCTTATTTAGAAATTTCATATTTATGAAATCTACTGCATGTCCATATGTCATCAGTTGTTTGGTTTTGTGCCAGCCTTGGGACTTGAACTCAGGGTCTGGGCACAGTCCTTGAGCTTTTTTTGCTCAAGGCTAGTGCTCTGCCGCTTATTCCACAACTCCACATCTGGTTGCTTTGGTGCTTAATTGGAAATAAGAGTCTCATAAACTTTCCTGTCCAGTTCGACTTTGAACCATGATCCTCAGACCTTAGTCTCCTGAGTAGTTCTAGGATTATAGATATGAGCCACTGGAATTCAGCTGCTTTATTAATTCTTAAGTTTTTCTTTTAAGTGTTGAAATGAGAAATGATCAACAAAAGCCATCATTTTCCTGAACTTTAATAGGATAAGTAAGAATTCTTAGCTATAAAGTACTTTAAAAGGTAGTCCAATGAAATGGATTTGGAAGAGTAAATGGTCTTTTTATTTTAATGTGCGATTCACTACTACCATATCTGATTGCCCTTAATAATTGTATGTCATATCCAAGTTGCCCTCATGGAAATGATAGCAGTGAATGTGGACACTGTAGGTTTGTTAGGGCATCAAGCTAGATATAGCAAGGCATGTATTAGGAACATTCTCATAACAACAGAGGAGCTACTGTTTTGTTCCTAAATTGAAGCTGCCACGAAGCAAACTCAGGGTTCTTTATATATATTCTTTATATATATTCTTTATATATATTTAGTTATCATCACGAAATGAGCACTCATCATTCCATGATTTTCTAACACTTTTGACCTTGGTCTTTGACTTCAAAGGGGAGGAAGCTCCTTTGTTTTATTTTCTGTCTCCATTTGCCTGTGGTTTGATGAACACCGCCAATGGAAACCTTTAGGTTGTCTACTTTTTCATGGTTAGGTTCATACAATGATGCTCAATAGTCTTTCCTTTTCTTTGCATATGTGTAGTAAGGTCAGGCTTTACTGTTTCCTGGTGAGCAATCTTTAGCTAAACTAAAAAGAAGCCCCAGTAGATGTATCGAAAACATAACTTTTATTTCTACAAGCCTCTCTTAAGTGGTATTGAGACATGTTATTTCAGTTTATCTTGGCAAAAAGCAAAACACAAAAATGCTCTATAACCTGTGAAGCTTCTGTTATTTTTTCTTTTGGTATAGAAAGCCATTAACAACACAAAAATGACTTTTTATTAGCATTATTCCAAGGTACAGGCCACAGAGCCCCATAAATCCTATCTTCTGAACGAATTCTGCCTGATCTTATTCGATTACAGCTAGACAGATTAGACTCATGATGAATTTTGCCTTTGATAGATTACATAGCTCAACTGATGAATAGATCACCTCTCTTTTGTAATAATTCCCCAGACATTGACAAGCTATTTTGCAGTTAAACCATGTAATCATTCAGAAACAGAATTAATCAAGAACCTAATTATTTTGTCTCTAGTTAAATCCAGCTAGTGAGTTCAAAAAGGTGTTATTCATAGTACATATAATGTAGCATATGTATATTATGTAGAACATAATATAACATTCCAGCTATGAAAATTATAGAAGCACTTTCCGTAATAATTTGTAGAATAAGATTGCATGCTTGCTGGGCACCAGTGGCTCATGCCTGTAATTCTAGCTACTCAGGAGGCTGAGATCGAGGATCAAAGTTTGAACCCAGCCTAGACAGGAAAGTCCCTGAGACTTTTTTTCCATATATATTTTTTATTGTAAAAATACTAGGGGTTACAGTTACATGAGTAGGGTAATGAGTACATTTCCTATTGAGCATTGTTACCTCCTCCTTTGTTTTTCCCCTACCATCCCTTCCCCCTCCACCTTCCCAACTCCTCCCACCCCTTCACCCCTCCCCCCAAATAGTAAAGTTCATTTTCAACATAGTGTCTGTACATCTTATTGTTACAATGGCTCAACCTGTATCCATATTTAAGCATTTTGCTATATCCCTTCCCCTCCCCAAATGATAAATATGTGTATACAAGATGCAGGATACCAGAATCAGATACAGTGGAAACAGGGGTTATACCATGGGGGAAGAGCATGCAAAAGAAACAAAAGAATCACATAGTGCATTATAAGTATGTTAAAAACAATAGCAAGAAAGAAAAAAAACACTTGTGTCCCTGTCTTGGGGTTCATTTCACTTAACATCATCTTATATGGGCACCTGTACATAGCTTTTGATCTTTTTTGCTTGTCCTAGACATGTATAGTTATTGCAAATAAGGGAAACCATGGGACCTATGTTTCTTTGGGCCTGGCTTACTTCACTTAATATAATTTTTTCCAAGTCTTTCCATTCCTAACAAGTGGGGCAATGTTACTCTTGCTAATGGAAGCATAGAATTCCATTGTGTATATATACCACATTTTCTTGATCCATTCATCTACTGAGGGTCATCTGGGTTGGTTCCATATCTTACCTATGGTGAATAATGCTGCGATAAACATGGTTGTGCTGGTAGCTTTGGTATGACCCTGTTTGTGATCATTTGGGTAAATGCCCCATAGTGGGATTGCTAGGTCATAGAGGAGCTCTATGTGGAGTCTTTTAAGGGACCTCCATACTACTTTCCAAAGTGGTTGAACAAGTTTATACTCCCTCCAACAATGCAGTAGGGTTCCCTTCTGGCCACATCCCCTCCAGCATCTGTTGTTACTAGATTTCTTGATTATAGCCATTCTGACTGGGGTGAGGTGGAATCTCAATGTTGTCTTGATTTGCATTTCTTTTATGGCTAGAGAAGATGAGCATTTCTTCATGTGTCTAATGGCCATTCTTATTTCTCTTCAGAGAAGTCTCTATTTAAGTCATTAGCCCACTTATTAGTCTGGCAGCTGTTTCTTTGAGGATTTGTTGTTGAGGGATTTAATTTTTTGAGTTCTAAGTATATTTTAGCTATGAGGCCCTTGTCCATTGTATGGCTAGTGAAGATCTTCTCCCAGTCCATGGGCTTTCTATTGATTTTGCTTGTTATGTCCTTTGCCATGCAGAAGCCCTGCAGTTCAATGCAATCCCATTTGTCCAACCTTTTTTAATTTGTTGTGTTTAGGGAGATAAAAAATAGAATGGAAGAAAGACAGCCTTTTCAGTAAATGGTTCAGGCAAAATTGGTTAAACACCTATAGAAAACTAAAGCTAGATCCATATTTATCACCCAGTACCAGAATCAACTCCAAATGGATCAAAGAACTCGAAATAAAAGCAGGCACCCCGAAAACATTACAGGAAGGAATAGCACAGGCCAAAATTTTCTTAATAGAGACCCAGAAACACAACAAATCCCTGAAACTTTTATCTCCAATAAATTACTCAGAAAAATCTGGAAGTGGCACTGGAGTTCAAGTGGTAGAGCACTAACATTGAGCAAAAGAAGCTCAGGGATGGTGCCCCGGGCCAGAGTTCAAGCCCCAGAGCCAGCCAAAATAAAAGATCGCATGCTCATATTAAAGACTCTTAGAATAGAGGGAAAGGTGGGAAAGAGAAGAGTACTGAAATTAGAATAAAACAGTGTTAAAATGATATGTATGAGTATCATTTCCATAGGCTGAGGGCTTTAGAAGTTCAGCTTGCTTGTGTGGTGTTCGTTTTCTGTTATTTAACAAATAACTGAGAGGAAATAAAGAGGAAAGGTTTATTTTAGTACAAACTATCAGAGGTTTCAGTCCATTGGTCACTTGGCCCTTTGAAATTTAGCCTTCCATGAATCCACCAAAGGAGACTGAAGGACTGAAGGCGAAAGCCAGTGTGATGAGCTCCAGTGGGGTGTGGGTAGCCTTGGACACTGGGAGGGCTGGTTTCCTATGGTGGTGTGGGAAGGAAGACAAGCTGTGTGTTCAGATTAGAGGGTTACCTGGAGTTACTGTGAGGCTCAGGCACTCTTGACAAAAGCTGGACTCATCATGAGAGTAGGGCATGGAAAGGATTTGCCTGTGGCAAAGGTTGGTGCTGGGTTATTTAACTACTTCGAAGCAAATTGCTGACAAGGAAGAAGTTTTCCTCAATGGGTGGTGGCACAGTCCTTTCCTTAGGTAGATGTGGAGCTTTTGTAATTCCCACTATTTGCCTGTTGAGAAAACCCTAAAGCTAGAAGTAGATGTCAGGTGTTCTGTGATTGATAGCAGAAGCAAATGCAAATGAGCACGGTCTGGAGCTTATTTACCCTCAATGTAGGGGTCATAGGATTTTCAACAGATAAAGACCACCCAATGTGAGCTCATGATTTCAGATTCCACAAACACATAAGAAAACTGAGCAGGAGACAGGAGAAATCACAGAGTAGAACTAGATTTCCTTAGAACTTAAGATAATGATTTATCTGATAAGGAAAATGATCTAAATGTCTGTAATATTTTGAAATAAGCATAATTAACACAGGTAAAAGAGAAATTCTTACAAAAATTAAAATGGAAATCGAAAAGAAACAAATAAAACTTAAAGAAATTAAAATAGGATTAAATATTTCAATGTTCTTTTTAAATAGCAAGTAATTAAGAGCTAAACAGAACGGATCAACTAGTGCTAAAGTTTTCTTTATTCTTGGTTTCTTTTTCACGAGTGCCTGAAATGCAACATAAAGATATGGAAATGTAAAGCGGTTAAGAGACATAAAGAATAGAATATTATACATCTAAATGGATTTGTAGACATTCAAAACAAATGAGAACAAAGTTACTAATTAAATAAAATCAGAGTTTATCACCAATTGATCCTTGAAATGATATAAGAAATCATAAAAAGCAACCCAGTAAAACTGAACTGTACTGATTATAAAAACTAACAATGATTCTATAATTGGGCATTAAAGTGTGCTGAGTGTCCATGTCTTCTCCAACTTCATGTGTTGAAAGTGATGGTATTAAGAAGTAGGGTTTTGGGGCCATGATGAGGTCATGACAGCTCTACCTTACCTTTATAAGGAGCAAAACAGACCAGTGTTTTCCTTCTGCTGCATGAGACAAGAAGTCTGTAACCCCACAAAGGGCTTTCTCTACAAACCTCCTGTGTTGGCAACACATTCAACCTCCACCCTCTGAAGTGCAAGAAATAAATTTGTAAACCAAGTATTTGTGGCTCATGCCTATAATTCCAGCCACTCAAGGTGTTGCGATCTGAGGATCATGATTTGAAGTCAGCCACATGGCAGACAAATCCAAAAGACTGTTATGTCCATTTAACCATCAAAATGCCAGAAGTGGAGATGTGGCTTAGGCAATAGAGCACTAGCTTTGAACATAATATGCTGAGGGAGAATGTAAGGTCCTGAGTTCAACCCTCAGTATGGGAAAAGGAAGAGATAGAGGAAGGAAGGAAGGAAGGAAGGAAGAGAAAGAAGGAAGAGAAAGAAGAGATCTTTGTTTTGGTTACATTTGGTTACATAAATACATTTTCAAGTTAAATATACTTTAGACCATGTTAAGTTGGGGAATTGCTTAATCCTGGCTGTAGAATTGTATATACTCATGAAACCTAATAAGATTCTCAAAATTTATAAAACCAAGTAATAGGCTTACAAGAATACCAAGGATCTCAGTGTGAGAAGATGTTTTATTAACTTGTAGACATATGTGGCCAATCCTATACAAGTTAGACATGAGACCTCCTGCTTCTAGACAGTTAGCTCTTGGGAACTGCCCTCACATTTTCCACTTGCAAAACCTTTCTAGTAGCATCATTTGTAAGGATGAAAGGTAAGGTACCCATCACTTGAGAATGGTTTAAAGTTAATTATGTTGTAACCATTGAATGAAACATTGTATGTCACATTAAAAGTGAGTAGTTGCTGCATGTGTTGTAAAAGGATTAGAAGCTTGTAAAGATAATGTAACATGGAGCAAAAGTGAAGTGTTTTCTTAAAACACAAAATTATGCACAGTATATTTTTTCTGTACTTTTATTTGTGAGTGAGTATATGTGTGTGGCTGCCAATCCTGGGACTTGAACCAGGGCCTGGGCATTCTGAGCTTTTTTGCTAAAGGCTAGCACTCTATCACTTAAGCAACTGCTTCACTGCTGGCTATTTCAGTGGTTAATTGGAGATAAAAGCCCCATGGACTTTCTTGCCCAGGCTGACTTTGAACTACAATCCTCAGATCTCAGCCTCCTGAGTAGCTAGGATTAGAAGCATGAGCCTCCAGCGCCCAGTAAATACTCCCTTCTTCAAGTGGTTTGATTTTTTTTGAATACAGATGATAGTGATATATACAAATGGACTCAGGTCATTAATAATCGGAATGGATGAGAAGTGACTTTATGGTTATTAATGTTCAGTTTCTTCCTAATGGCATTTTAAAGTAAGGCTGCAGTCACTGATTATCTCAGCCCCTCATCAATCCTGTGAGATTTTAGGGTGCAGACACTGTTTCCCCGTTGTGCTGAGGAGGGAGATGACCTTAGAGACCAGAACTATTTTCTCTGCACCATTTTCAGCACTGTCTCTTCCATCTCTTTTTTCCTCAGGACAGTGTAACTCAGACTGTGTGACTCAGCTTAGAGATCAACAAAAACAATAAATAGCACACAATACTTTCCTTGACAATTCTCTCTTTCCTCTCCTGGCTGAAGAGCTCTTTGTCTCTGCCTCATAGTCCTATTTTCTCCATCTGATCCTTACCTGGCTCCTTCATACATCTAACACTACCTGTGATCATTTGGGTCAAGATTGCTGGGACATTTTGTGGAGTTATTTTCCAGCCGGTCTTCTAGACCTATCTACCACCTTTTTTTTTTTAATTGTAAAGGTTATGTACAGAGGGGTTGCAGTTTCATAAGTCAGGTATTGAGTCCATTTCTTTTTGAACACTGTCACCTCTTCCCTCATAGTCTCCCAGTTTTTTTCCATCTACTACCTTCCATTTAGGTCACTGACCATTATGCCCTTCCCTGGCTTCAAGGTCATGCCCTGCCCTGGCTTCAAGCTCATCAGTCTGCTCACCTCTCTTTTTTTTCATTGTCAGTTATGGGTCTTGAACTCAACGGCCTACACACTGTCCCTGCGCTATTTTACTCAAGGCTAGCACTTCACCCCTTTGAACCACAGCTCCACTTCCGGTTTTTGAGTGGTTAATTGGAAATAAGAGTCTCACAGGGACTTTTTTGCCCAAGTTGGCTTTAAGACAGGATCCTCAGATCTCGGCCTCCTGAATAGCTGGATTACAGGTATGAGCCACCAGCATCCAGCTTTTTTCCATACTTAAAGACAGACTAATACTCTTATTTTGCTTAGGAACTTGTCATCCACATCTAGTGAAACTACAAAGAAAGGCAGAATGAACCATTCATTAGAGTGGACTGTCTGTCCTGTCCCTCCAAGGCTGTAAATGTGCTTCATGAGGAAGACCAAGGTGGCCACATATCACCTGTACTGGGAATGTTTACTCCAGGTAGCTGGTGGGCACATGTAAATCTGTCTTACTGCTTACGTAGTGTTGTTGGTCTGCAAAGAGAAGCTAGTTTTTTAATACCAGGTGTAAATACAACATGTTAACATAAGAGAAAATTGGAAGCAAATTTTATAAGACCTCATTCCAAATCAATGTTTGTAATAATACTTCCAAGGTATATTTTGAAAAAGGAAAAAAGTTCTCATTGCAGTTTCCTTAACTCCAAAAAATCATCCTACTGTTACACTCAGTACTAACTTGCCATTTATGTGAATTGGACCTACTTAATTTGTGTGTTTATTTATTAGTTAATTTAATTCACAAATCATTACAGGCTAAGATGTTAGTTTCCAGTGACCATTTATAACTAAGGAAATTTGGACACATCTTCTCTTCCTTTTGCCATCTGTCTTTTCCTTAAGTATCTGGCCGACAATAAAATTCCTCATTTAAAAACTTAATTTTGGGTGGGGTACTGGTGGCTCACACCTGTAATCTTAGACTCTCAAGAGGTTGAGCTCTGAGGATTGTGGTTCAAAGCCAGCCTACACATGAATATCTATGAGACTCTTACCTCACAAAAAACGCTGTAAGTGGTGCTGTGGGTCAAGTAGCAGATTGCTGGTTAGCCTTAAGCAAAAGGAGCTTAAGGATAGCACCCAGGCCCAAAGTTCAAGCCCCAGGACCAGAAAAAAAAAAAGAAATTAATTTAGATTTTTTTGAAAGAGCATTTAACCAGGATAGGGGGTCATGAAAATGACAGTACATCAACTAAAATCAAGCTTTAGATTTTGAAACTTTTACCCAATCTTCTCTTGAAATTTTAGTTTAGCCCCCAAATTCCTATGAAATGGTAAATTACTTGCACAATCAAACTCAGGGATTCTCTGCTTCCTCAGCTAGTGACACCCTTGTTATCCCAGTAAATTTTTATAGCAATCCTAGGCCAAAGGAAATAACTGAAAGTTTGGCTAAATAGCACCCAACCAAAGACCAACTTTGACACCACTAACGAAGTACAGCTTGGTCTTATGTTGTCATTAGCAACTACCATCAACCAGGAGCTTTCCATGTCCATGAGAAGGTGATTATTGCTTTATCTTGACATTTTGCAATAGCCACAATCCCCCTCTGTGACTTTGCTACAGCTTTTCCGAGGCCTCAGTTCACCCGCTGTCCACCCCAGTGCTCTCCTCCGCAGGGAGGACTGATCATCCCTCACTAAGGTCTTCCTGGTCTCTCTCATTGCCTGCAGGAGAAGCCGTACAAGTGTTCTGACTGCAGCAAGGCCTTCAGCCAGAAGCGGGGCCTGGATGAGCACAAGAGGACACACACTGGAGAAAAGCCCTTCCAGTGTGACGTGAGTTTCCATTCTCTTTTCTTTGCCTGGTGTCTTCCAATAGCAGAAAGGGTGTCCACATGTATAGGGTACTTGGTGTATATGTGAGTGTGGGGGAGAAGGGGTATGTGTGCACAAGTGCATCTGGGTGTTTAGTTTGTATCCTCTACAATCATTGCCTGTTAACATCCGTGATGTTTATAGTTTTTTATTGCATAATTCATAACATCACATTGTAGCTCTTTTACTCACTGTGGTTTTCTAGCTGGAAATAAACTTTGACTTTCTTTAAGGCCAGCTGACACTTGTGGCAATGCCATGAACTTGTTCTCCACTAGGGTAAATTTACGATGCATTGAATCAGCTTTCCTGTGTCTGCCCAAGTCTTGGACAGGTTAATGACATTTGAACCAAAGATTTGGCTAGTTACAGTTATTTATTTTGTTAGATTCAGTATATTTCTAATATATGTGTAAACTTCTTTGTGTTAAATAAGAATGTAATTTTCTGCTTATAACATGTGAATTGAAGCAGACTCATTTGACATTTTTGTTTACATTATTTTTGAAAGGATAAATACCACTGTTGTACACAAATGTAATCTGAGCATTGATTCATTTAGGGAGAAACATAGTTTCTTAACAAATTCTTCTACCAGAGTTTGCTCATGACAGAGTTGTCAAAAGTGCTAGGCAAAGCATGAGAATACTTACTTTTGACACCTACATATCAAAAAGTATTAATGTAGAGGAGGAAGAAGAAGCATTAAAGCAGTAATATGTGAAATAGCACAGCAGACTGATTCTCTGTAAAAACTGAGAGAAACTTGAGAACTTGGTTCCCTAGGCATTTTCCTGTGGATAAACTATCCTGCACACTGTCCCCATGGAGGAAACACAAACATAAGATGCCTTCTTTTCCTTCTGTGAAACTTCACTGGTAAAGTTAAGACAATGAAACATTCCCAGTGGGTCTACTCAGAAGAGTACTTTTATTCACAGTGCACTCCTGTACGGAAAGAACTACTTGTAGAGAAGGAAATGTGTGCACACGGCACCTTATTCTGGACTGTAGCTCTAGCTCTAGCTTCGTTTCAATTTGTTTAACTTGTGGCATGTTTATAAAGGCTCATTAAATGATTTAATTGTGCATCTGTTGGGTGCCTGAACTTATGTGTTAGTGATGTATGAATGTTACCTTCACATTCAACCCAACTGGTGTCTGTGTGTTGAACATTTTTGTAAAATATTTCTTCAGAAAAATAGAGACATAAGCAGCAAAAAGTAGGGCTAAAAGGTGTGACTTGGGTGTTAGAACATCAGTGGAGCAAATGTGAAGCCCTGAATTCAAATCCTAGTACAACCAAAGGAAAAACATTAGCCCTTCTCTTGTTTTTTTTCAACCATTTTCGCATTTTAGCTCTTCCTTGTAAGTTTGCTCCATGTTGAATTAACCTTTGAATATGTCATATCTTAGAGTTTCTTCCAATTGGTTTCTCAATCATCTGAACATCCCTAAAGCACCATAGTCATTTTCACACAACATCCAACTCCAGTAGTAAACACGGTTGTCAAATAAGTTGACCATATGTCCTGATGCTGATTTTTTTTCTAGAATAATCTGCTTAGCTTATCTGTTATTTTCAGATTTTTCTCTAACACTGTCCTAAACTTGCCTCCCAGAATCTAACATAGATGAATGATGATGATGATGATGATGATAGATAGATAGATAGATAGATAGATAGATAGATGATAGATTTTAAATAGAAGATAGATAGATGATAGATTTTCTATATTATATATATGGATAATATTCATTTATACAAATCCTCCAATAACTGGAGTCTCATTTAGGTTGGAAACCAAAGCTTTCCGGGCTCTACAGGACCCTGTGTGTGCTGCACTCAGCAGCCTCATGTCCTAAGCTTTCTGACATGACCCTTGCTCTCTAGTGATGTGGCCTGTTTATGTCCTTTGCACACACCGAGCATGCCCTACATCCGGGTCTTTGTTGTTCCCTCTACTTGCACATCACTCCCTGCATGTCTTTATGGCCTGCTCCTGAACTTCTCTTCAAGTGTCTGTCCAAATTAATTTCTCCTGTATCTTTATCATCTTAGCTCATATCCCAGCTTATTCTTCTTTATGGGATTTATATCTACCCCAGATGTATATCTGTGCTAACGTTCATCTATTAAGCAACATTACAATAAGAATTTGTTTCCACTATTTCTTACTCAGTCTTCAAGCCTTAGTGGCCATTTGAAGGAATGAATGAATGAACCATTGTGTTACTTCATGTCCACCTCTCTGCTGGCTTAGAATAATAATAATGCTCTTTGTTATTTGAAGATGTTTATAGAAAATTTGAATTTCTATTTCTCAAGGTCTTTTCTATTAATAGCTGTTTCACTTTATTACAAAATAAAATCTATTTACATTTACTTCTAGCCTAGTATAATTATAAGAATAAAGATTTCTCATTGTTTGGTGTACAAATCAATATAACTAGAAATAGAGTAAAGGTTCAGATGAGACTCAAAAGTGGAAGGAAAGAAATGGGAATATCACCACTGTGCTATGTGAACACTTTCTTGTCCTCTATTTTAAAGTAACTGTAAACGTCTATAGAGTTGGCTGATGTATACAGAGCATCATTGGGAATCCATTAATGACTACACTTAAGCTCTTGAACACAAAGCTTTCACTGTCTAGGTAGTGCGTTTGACAAGTGTGACATCAGGTACTCAGTGGACATTGAATCCCCAGTCTGGCTCTCATTCAACAGTCCATTGGATTGCTCACATTGCGTCTCCTGTGTGGAGCTTCTGGGCCTTCCTTAGCTCACAGCCATTGTCAAGGATTTCAGCATCTTGCTCAACTTCCTTCCCACTTTCTTCTGCTTGCTGCTGTGATTTTTCCCCTGGGACTCCGGAAACAGACTTTACTTGCTATTCCTCCTGTAATCTGGTGAGCTGAACTGTCTAGGAACCCTCTTTATATTCTCAATGTCATTTTTTTTAATGGTGTCAGCCAGACAAATGGGAAATGTAGAGTCCGTTCCCATCTCTGGTTGAAGTTAAGAGCCTTCGCTAACTGTTGGCCCTTGGGAGGTAATGTAGACTCTGAGCCCAGACTGTCTGGATTTAAATTCTGGAAACAACGACCAAGTTCTGTGAACTTGGGAAGTTTGGTTAAGCTTCCCTGTCTCTGTTTCAAAATGGGGAGAAATAAAACTCATACCTGTTTTAAAGAGTGGTAGTGAGGATAGAGTGAGCTAGCATGTGGGAATTGCTCAAATATTGTGCTAGACACCAGGGTAGCAAACAAGATCTCAAAATCTATGGTCTTGTGGATTATACAATTAAATAAATGATGAGTTACAGTCTATGATTTTAAAACAGACTAGAATGAGAAAGAGGAAAGCTGTTATCCTATAAGAGCATTCAGAAAAGACTAAGTGACTTTAAATGTGGGTGGGAGTGATCTGTGTGGAGGGAACATTTCAGGAGAAGGAGCGACATGGATGGCAGCAGAAGGTGAGAAGCAGGAAATAGGAGGAGCTGGAGCTCAGCAAGGGGAAGGAGGCTGCAGGGTAATATGAAAGAGGGAACCCTGGAGGTCTTTCAGCAATTGGAAGAAATTATCTGTGAGCCTAGTGTCCACTGGAAGCCAGTGAAAAATTTAGTCAGAAATTCATTTTGACATTGGGCTTAAGAAGGAGACAAAGAAATAGAACAGGGCTGGGAAGATGGCTCAGTGGTAGAGTGCTTGCCTTGCATGCCTGAGGCCCTGGGTTCGATTCCTCAGCATCACTTAAGCAAAAAGAAAAAAGCCGGAAGTGGCGCTGTGGCTCAAGGGGTAGAGTGCTAGCCTTGAGCTGAAGAGCTGAGGGACAGCGCCCAGGCCCAGAGTTCAAGCCCTACGACCGGACCCAAAAAAAAAAAAAAAAAGAAGAAATAGAACATGCAGTCTAGGTACCAGTGGCTCATGCCTGTAATCCTAGCTACTTAGCAGGCTGAGATCTGAGAATCGTGGTACAAAGCCAGCAAGGGCAGGAAAGTCATTGAGACTCCTATCTTCAATTAACCACCAGAAAACCAGAAGTGGCACTGTGGCTCAAGTGGTGGAGCACTTGCCTTGAGCTGAAGAGCTGAGGGACAGTGCCCAGGCCCAGAGTTCAAGCCCACAAACAACAAAAAAAAAAACAAAAAAAAGTCAGGTATTTTTTAAAAATCTTCTTTATGAATACGAATATTAAAGCAGAAAAAGGATTCTCCATTTATTTCGCTTGAAAATACTTTTCATTGATAACCTCTTTAATTTTCTTTAAGTTTTCATCATTTGGGAGAGTATATTGCTTATAAGATTGGCCTCCCTCCCTCCCTCCCTCCCTTCCTCCCTCCTTCCCTCCCTCCCTCCCTCCCTTCCCCCTCCCTCCCTCCCTTCCTTCCTTCCTTCCTTCCTTCCTTCCTTCCTTCCTTCCTTCCTTCCTTCCTTCCTTCCTTCTTTCTCCATTTGCCCAAGAAGTGAAACTCCCCACAGAAGCTTTCTTATTTATTTCATATATAATATATTTGATATGCAGTATATACACACATTTACATATAAATTATATATGCACACATATTCATATGTTCACATATGAGCACATAATACACATGTGTATAAGAATGCACATGTGTTGTATATTTATACATGAATGTATCATTTTGTCCATGTGTGTATGTGTATGTGTATACATATAACCTTTATACAATGTTAACGAGTTACATGCTGTTTAAGTAGCTGTACAAAGGGGTTTCAATTCAGCATGGCAGTTGGTGAGTACTGTGCATCTTGATCAATGTCACCCCAATGCCATTCTCCCCATCTCTCCCACACATCCCCTTAAATCATCTGGTTCCATTTTTCTCCCCCCTCAGTCCTGAGGCTTGAACTCTGGGCCTGAGTATTATCCCTGGGCTCCTTTTGCTTAAGGCTAATGTTCTCCTACTTCAGCCCTAGCACCACTTCTATGATTTTCTATGAGTAATTGGAGATAAGGGTCTCACCGGCTAGCTTCAAACACAACCCTCAGATCTCAGCTTCCTGAGTAGCTGTGATTATAAATGTGAGCCACCGGTGCGCAGCACCTGGTTCCATTTTTACGTATGTACATTGAATATTATGACTTATTCATCCATCCTTCCTCTCCATCGCTCTGCCCCCTCCTCTTAACGTCACCCCATCCTAGTCAACACATGTTCCACTGTCTGTATTCTTTTTGTTCAACTATGACCTAGTTGTTCAAAAAAGTTACACCATTGGAATCTTCTCCTGTGTATACCATAATTCAGTGAGATTGTATATATCTGCATATGATCTTCTGTATGTATTCATATGCTTATAATTTATATCTGACTTCCATATCTGAGAGAAAGCATAGTTCCTTTGTGTCTCTAAACCTGACTTAATGAACATAATTTTTCAGAGTACCTTTGCAAAGCCATTTTCCTTCCTCATTATATCCATTATGCTTTTCATAGTGTTTTCACATCATTGAAGTATGTCTTATTTTATAAGCAATTCATATGAATGGAATGTTTTGTAACATCAAACTTTGAATTTGATTTCATTTCCTTTTAATAGTTTAACTATACCTTACATGTTCCTTTTTCATTTCTACAGTTTTGATTATGAAGCAGTTTAGTGTAGACTTAGCCAGGTGTCATTATGTCAGAGCTTATATGAAGTAAACTTGTTCCAGTCTTTAATCAAACTATACACACACACACACACACACACACACACACACACACACACACACACACACGGAATAGGATGGGCTAGTGGGTAATAAATGTGCACATGTTGCTTGAAGCAGTATTAGCCAGTGACATCACAAGTGGGATCCTGAATGGGAAGGATGACTGGTGAGAAATGCCTTGTGTTATTTATGCCAAAAAGAGCAGTGTCTCTAGTCTAGAAGGTATTTTGTTTTAGAGGTAAATATACCTTCTTGAGATAAGAAAGGTGTGTTACAACGGAGTCATTTCTCAAGGGCTGTTTAAGTGTGCAGGTGGAGGGAGGGGAAAATAACACTTGCAACTGTATTTTTTTAACCTGGTGTTAAATTCCACTGTTCCAAGAACGGTTTGGAATAAATGTTAGTGCATACTTGAGAAGAGATTTTTATAAAGTATGTGGTATAAATAATAAATACTTCGGTGTACCTGAGGTTCTTCAGTATAATGTGGTTGGTATATTTGGGTCTTTTCTAGGTTTGTGACTTGGCTTTTAGCCTGAAGAAAATGTTGATCCGACACAAGATGACTCATAATCCCAACCGTCCCCTGGCGGAATGCCAGTTTTGCCATAAGAAGTTTACCAGGAATGACTACCTCAAGGTGCATATGGACAATATCCACAGCATAGCTGACAGCTGATGGCACCCGGAATGCAATTAAACCATTCACAGGGGCTCCTAATAGGAATCCCAGATTTTCCTTAGGTGATCAACATAACAGAAGCTGCTGAAAGTCACTGGCTGAGCTCATAGTTCTTATTTACCTATTTTGGACTTTATAGATATGCACATAAACAAATTAATTTTAAAAGGTTTTTTGTTTGTTTCTGTGCCAGTCCTGGGCACTGTACCTGAGCTTTTTTGCTCAAGGCTAGTGCTCTTGAGCCACATCCAATTCTTTTTCTTTTCTCTTTCTTCTCTGTTCGTCTCTTCTCTTTTCTCTTCTTTTCTTTTCTTTTCCTTTCTTTTCCTTCCTTCTTTCCTCCCTCCTTCCCTCCCTCCCTCCTCCTTCTCCCTCTCTCTTTCTTTCTTTCATTTTTTCTTTCTCTATTTCTCTTTCTTTCTCTTTCTCTCTCTTTCTTTCTTTCATTTTTTCTTTCTCTATTTCTCTTTCTTTCTCTTTCTCTCTCTTTCTCTCTTTTTCTTTCTCCCTCTTTCTCTCTTTCTCTTTCTTTTTTCTTTCTCTCTCTCTCTCTTTCTCTCTTTCTTTCCCTTCCTTCCTTCCTTCCTTCCTTTCTTTCTCTCTCTCTTCCTTCCTTCCTTCCTTCCTTCCTTCCTTCCTTCCTTCCTTCCTTTCCTTCCTTCCTTCCTCTCTCCCTCCCTCCCTCCTTCCTTCCCTCCCTCCCTCCCTCTTTCTCTCTCTCTCTTTCTCTCTTTCTTTCTCTTTCTTTCTCTCTTTCTCTCTCTCTTTCTTTCTTGTGGAGGGTAGTTTATTGAAGCTGAGTCACATGGACTTTCCTACCCAGGCTGGCTTCACTCCACAGTCCTCAGATCTCAGCCTCTTCCATCGCTAGGATTACAGGTGTACACCCTCAGTGCCCAGCATCAAATCTTAGTTTTACTAAGCCATGTTACCAATGGAAAAAAATATCTCTGTAGCTTTGCAAAATACTAGTTTTGTTGTTTATCAGACATCCTGACAGGGTTGTCTATCAGTTAATAATGATGCTTATTAACATACTTCCCCATTAGACATTATTATTTTATGTGTGTGTGTATGCGCGCACACGCGTGTACGTGCCCATGTGAGAGTGGGTATGTGTGTAAGTACTGGTTAATTCTGATTCAGACAGAAATCATGATATCTAGTTGCAGATAAGCATCAAGTAAAGCATTTTTCCAAGTCTCAAGCTTGATAGCAGAATAAATTCTTGCTATTTTGTGTAACAGTTACATACAACAAATAAGTTTAAGGAGATACTTAAGATCTAAAGTAACTCTTAAAATACTGTTCATTTTAGAGACTCCTCAGGAACCATTATTTCCACTCCTCCTGTAGACCTGGAATATTTCTTAATGGTCTATGGAAAAAAAAAAAAACAACTGTAACCCTTCCCTGTCCATTAGGCTGTTCCTCTGAAGTTTCTACTGGTTATCTTAAGAACTTGACAATGTAAAAACAATATAAAACACAAAGAATGCAGGTTCTCTGTATGTGTGCGCTGGTAGGGACAGGACAGTAGTGCGATGGCTGTGTCAGCATGGCACACACCATCCTTCCCTCTGATTCATGCATACACACTGAACATCTCAATGAAGCTGTGATGGAGTTCTTAACACATTGCCGGCTCATTCTGCAGATGTTTTCCAGAACCGTGGCAGGAGATGATTCTGAAACTCCTGAATTATCCTCAGTCATCTTATATAAGTAGGAATTCAGAATACAAGCACAGGTCTGGCAGCTGTTATCCTTAAAGGAAGTGGAAGCAAGACCATAACCTCTTCCTTTAGGGTATATTTCACTAAAATGTTTGGCTGCAGCATGCAATGAACACTTTATTTGGGCAGGTGATAGAATTAAAATCTAATAGTCATGTCCAAATGAGGCAACCAAAAACAAGAAAAAAATAGCTCAAATCATGCAACTACTGAAAAGAGAGAAAGTAAAATTTAAGGAATTTTGTGGTTATCAGGGGAAAGTTATCTGAAATCTCATTTTAGAATCATATTAACAGCCAGCCCAGTTTTTTAAAGAAACATAAAAGCTCAATCTAGATCCATAAAGCTCGTAAAAATACTAAATTTGAAACTTAACTATGAATAACTTTTTAAAAATACAAATGCTGGCATTGTAACTTAGAAGGTATCTAAGCAGTGTGGTTGTGAGTAACATTTTTGTATCTGAAGTTAAACACTGTATTTTATTTAAAAAATAAATTTTAGTCTCATTTCTGACTGCATCATTTGTTTGAGCAATGTATTTTAGATCTGAAGTGTTTTCCCTTTATCATTGTATCATTCAGTACAGTACTACAGGTAGGTGCAGAGATCATTTCATAGTATCATTGGGCATAACCAGCATATTTTTGAATACTGAATTTCTCATTGCACAGTCACTGGCTTATATTTCCCTTGCCTTTCCCCCCACCATTTCTCTTGTTTTTTCAAATCTAGATCCTCCAATCTCAGCATCCTGTAATTACAGGAGTGCACCAACAGTGTCTAGCCCCTTTAATTGTTTGAAACTTTAGTCTTTTAAATGTAAGGACAGGGTAAGGTATTTCAAGTCTTCATTTATTACGTTATTTATTATTTTATTTATCATTTATTAGGTGTTAACTTTTACTGTGGAAACTGTAACTGAATCTCTAAAGCTCTCTAGCTGTATCTGATAATGTAGGAGTTTCTGGTGGCTGTTCTTAAGCCACACTGCTGGGTAAATCACTTCCTGCAGGAAACCAGGGCATATGAGCTTCAATTTACTGGTGCTTGCTGAAGTTCATGTACTCATGCATTGTCCAGAGCCTGTCCTGGGTCTCTTTGTGCTGTAAGCTGATTGGTCAGCTACCATTTCCTCATCCACCAGTGGGAGGAAGTCAGTCAGAACCCCAGTGTGGCTCAGAAAATATCAACTTTGTCAATTTGAATAGTAATTAGACCATATCTTGTTAACAACCTGAGAAATTCTGAGAAAACTTTGAAAGATTTAATTTTACTATTCCTTGCTACTGTAGTACAAATGCCAACTTTCATTTAATAAAATGCACAAAAATGCTGAATTATAACTTTGACTCTTGAGGAGTACATTGTTTGTATTTTATGGGGTCACAATGAACTTTGAAAATGCCTCCAAACCCAAAGTTTGACCATAGCATCAAACCCTACACCCAGAGACACAGGCTCTCTGTGCCGGACAGGGCCCTTTGTGTCCTGGATATAAGCTTTAATGACAATGAACATTGCAATAAGGCTGTAGTAGCATCTCTATTCTTTATAAACCTTCCATTTTCCAGAAAGGATTTAGGTGGCTTAGAAAGGATTTTCATTGTGGAAATGTTTGATGGCTTAAGAGTATTAAAAGACTAGAAACCTCAAAAAGCCTGGGATGGTCAGGAATTCTCCATATGTCGTGCACTGGGTAATATGAGATTGTTTTCTTGATTTATAAAGAAAAAATAAATCAACACCAAAGTCCCATTTTTATAAGAGAGTACACTTCAAAGGTCCAACTCTCATTACTCTCTCCACAACAATTTTTACATTTCTAACCAATGTTGTTTGCATTATGTGTTGGGTTCCTTTTGAGTTTCTCCTGGAGGTAAACCATGTCTGTCATGAATCTGGAGGATATGGAACCCAATGTCATTTTTGTTGTCGGTTGTGAGGCTTGAACTCAGGGCTTGGGCACTGTCCCTGAGCTCTTTGGTTCAAAGCTAGTGCTCTACCACTTTGAACCAAAGCCCAACTTCTGGAATTCCACATCTTTATATAAATAGTTTAGAGCTAATAAAAGTTCTTTGCAGTTTCCATATTACTAGAGAACAGAATAATTTAATTGCCTCCCTTTTTTGCATGCCAGAAAACTTTCTTCTTTATTTTATTTTATTTTATTTTTGTCTGTCATGGAGCCGGAACTCTGGGCCGGGGTGTAGTCCCCAAGCTCTTCAGCTGAAGGCTAGCACTCTACGACTTGAGCCACAGTGCCACTTCCAGCTTTTTTTCTGCTTATGTGGTGCTGAGGAATCAAACCTAGGGCTCATGCATGTAAGGCAAGTACCCTACCACTGAGCCACTTCTCAGCCCCAGCTTTCTTCTTTAAACAAATCTTTTTTCTTTCATTGTTGGTCGGTCATGGGGCTTGAACTCTGGGCCTGAGTGCTGTCCCTGTACTCTTCAGCTCAAGGTGAGCACTGTACCGCTTGAGCCACAGTGCCACTTCCAGTTTTCTAATGGTTTATTGGAGATAAGAGTCTCACGGACTTTCCTGCCCAGGCTGGCTTTGAACCTCGATCCTCAGATCTCAGCCTCCTGAGTAGCTAGGATTACAGGCATGAGCCTGGCTTCTTTTTTCTTTCTTCTGGCCAGTTGCTTGTGTCAATATTTCCACTGTGTTTCTGGTTTCTACCCACCCATCATAGTGAGATATTTACCATGGCTTTGACAAGGTGTGAGAAGTGGAACTTGTTCATCAACTAAAACAGATGGGAAGCCAAGAAGTGTGTGACATACACATGCAGAAAAACTAGATCTCTCCTATCAATCATGGTTCACAACTGACAAAGAAAAAGTGACAGTTATGGATGTAACTCTTTGAGAAACAATCTGGACCTTTAGCATCAAGGGAAATCTTGTGTGGCTTTGCTCTGTAACAGCTGAATGAATGAATGTTATAAATTGTTGCTCAAAGGGGACACCCCTGATGTATCCCAGAAACCATCCATTTTTTTGTCTTCTCCGAGTGCTGTGTTGTGCACCTGCTATACAACAAATATTTTTGCCCCAGATATGATGAGAATGCTGGTGTATCTCTGGTGCTTTTTGCAAATAGGAATGGTCTCCATAACTCGGGTAGATCCTTGGGAGGTGTGTTTGTCAGCTTGAAACATTGAAACTAACTTTTCTGTTTTGGTGAAATGCAGTAATGTTTGCCTGTCCCTCTACTGTCTCTGCAAATGTTGGACACGGGCCTCCCACTCTTCTAGAGACAGCTTCAGCGTAAGTGGCCTCTTCCTCAAAAGGTGATATAATTACTGAACAAGCGTTTCTCATCTTACTAGTAATAGCTTTACATGCTTCTTAGTTTCATGCCCACCTAAAGCAGATCTTCCTATGTAATGCAGTATGTCATTGGTCTTTAGAACACAACAACAATCTTTTGAAACAGAATTAAGATTCTAAGAAGAATATGTAATTTTTTTTTTGCCTGTCCTGGGGCCTAAATCCAGGGCCAGGGCTTCTTTTTACTCAAGGATAGTGCTCTACCACTAGAGCCACAGCACCACTTCTATCTTTTTCTAAGTAGTTAATTGGAGATAAGAGTCTCACTTTGCTGTCTGGGCTGGCTTTGAACCAATCCTCAGATCTCAGTCTCCTGAGTAGCTAGGATTATAGGCATGAACCAGGTTAGAAAATACAATTTCTGTTGACAGGCTAATTTCTGAACTAAAAAAAAAAGCAAATCTCCTAAGTTTTCAGTACAATGGCACCAGTTACCTTACTCAGTCTGAATGTCAGCGGGCCACAGGTCATATTTAGTTAGTCATGTGACAACCCGTAGCATCAGGAGATCACCTACAGCATCCTCAAATGTTCTGATTGTATCACTAGGCATTGTTTGTGAGCCAATGGATTATGTTCTAGCTCTGACTACTATACATTATAACGAGACCACATGCCTTAAAATATTTATAAGGAAATCATAGATTAATGGCAGTATCAATAATGCGAACAAAAGCCACTAACAGGAAAGCTGGTAATGCTGACTCCCTGTTCCTACTCTTACTGCTTTGTGATCCACATTGTAACATAAGAATAATGAAGAGCTCATGAGATCTAAGTCAATGGTCACAGCAATCTGAAATTATCAGTACTATTTGCATCCATTGTCATTAATTGTAGTTGATTGTCATTAACTATAATTAATTCAAGCCTTAATACTGTGCTTCAAATTGCAGTTCTTAAAGTACATAGCTTTATATGCTTTAGAATATATACCGTAGTATAGATAACATATGTACCGTAACTACCATATATGACATAATATACCATATTAATCCGGTAGGATATGTATCTTTTGTAATTGAAACTTGATTGAGAATACATATTCAAAAGCACCAAAGACTGAAGGTACATTCAAAAGTAGACTTAAAAAAAAATAGTTGAAGCAACAGTTTAGAACAGAGTCAAGAATGAATAATTAGTGCAATCACCAGGATCCAGTGTGCAGAGCACTATAGATAATATGATTTTTCAGTAAAAGTTTGAATGACTACTAATGCCAGCAGTTATGATTTTTTTCTTTCCCCCCCCCAACATAGATGCCTCAGGAGCCAAGTACAGATCATAGTGCAATTGAAGATAGGTTTTCACAAGTAGAGGGCCTTATTCACTTAATGACCTATTGAATAGAGAAAATATCTTAGTGCCAAAGTAAAAGGTTGTGTGGTCAGAGAGAAACCCTTAGCCTAGGAAACCCAAGTATTTTCTAGCATTTAGTATATCTGCTTGCCTTAGCAATTCAGGAGACATTTTCATTATGCTGTATAGTAGTCAAACCTACTCTTCACTCGAGAGAGAGGTGCTATTTCTCTCATCCAAGCTGGCTAACCTTGAAATCATATGCATGTGTCACTGCCTACATTCCTTGGACAAGCAGAAAATGTAAGACACATCTTGCAACACCACCAGACTATTTATTACCAGCATTTCATTTGGGAAAGAGGCACATGGCATATTTGTATTTAGGAAAATCATCTGGCCTTTAATCCACTAAAGGCCAAACAAGCATTAAGACATGTCAAACGCATGGGCTTTTCCACCTCACTTTTTCCTGGAAAGCACATGTTTTCTATGCAGGGGTCACTGTGACACGTTCAGCGCTGCACAGAGCCGTCAAGCCTGGCCTTGCAGCCACATCGCTTCTCTCTGGGAACTCTGCTGGCAGCGTTCAGCACCGCTGTAGAAGTCTGAGTAATGGAGCATTAAATACCAACAATCTGGAGATCACAAGGACCTGATCTCTTTAAGCCCCACGGGGATCTGAGAAAGCATCGTAATAAGTACACCAAATGCAACTTCAGTTGAATCTTGAGGCAAGAAAATCCTCAGACACTAGTGAGAGCATATGAGCCTCTGGATTATTTGTCTTATAAACAGCATATTAAGACATCTTCTAAGGCTGCAGCAGTGTGGGAGAACCGGTGCCAGGCTTCCCTTCAGGCTGCCATGTCTTTTCTTAGGGTGTCAGAAAATGGAGGCACCAAATGGAACCACATTCATTGCATTTATTCCGGACTTGAAAAAAGGAGATGTACAACAGAGGTACTTTAAATTTTAGATTCATGATAGCGTGCACGCATGCGCGTGCATGTGCACACACACACACACACACACACACACATACTCACTCGTGTGTGTACCAGAACTGTGGCTTAAACTCAGGGAGCTTTTTTGCTCAAGGCCAGTGTTCTACCACTAGCTCTACTTTCGGCTTTTTTGGTAGTTAACTGAAGATGAGTCTCATAGACTTTCCTACCCATGCTGGCTTCATACTGCGATCCTCAGATCTCAGCTTCCTGAGGAGCTAAGATTACAGGCATCCAGTTTGTGATATTTTTTTTTGAAAATTACCATTTTTGTTTGAATTACATACCCAGGTGGAGAGTTGATGCCCTGGGACATGTTTGTTTTCAGTTCTATCATGACTGAATGTGTTTTCTCTTCTGCAAGCGTAGATAATCATTTGTGTTCTACAAGATTGTTGCAGAATTTTAAAGAAAACAGTGTAAATTTAGACATTGCTGCCTCACATTTAAAGTCCTAGTTACTCAGTAGGCTGAGATCTCAGGATTGCAGCTCAAACACAGCCTGTGGAAGAAAAGTCTGTGAGATACTCGTCTCCAATTAACCAGTAAAACAAATCCATAAGTGAAGATGTGGCTTAAATGGTAGAGCATCATCCTTGAACAGAAAAATCCAAGCCAGAGTGACCTGGCCCTGAGTTCAAGCCCCAGTACCGGCACATGTGTGCACATGCATGCACACACACATGTAGAGTGCATAGAAGCTACTGAAGGTAGCTCCCTAGGTGTGGCCCAGCACCCAAGGTCTGCCTTTGGATTGAGTTTCAGCCACTAATTCTGCATATAGCTATAGGATTTTTATGTTATGAACCATGCCCAAGAGTGCCTACATCAGACTAAGCTCAGAGAAAACAATAGTGGAGAAAGCTGCCAGATCCACTTCCCCTCCTGAAATACTAGCTCTGTGTTTATATTGTCATCTGTGCAGTGCACTGCGGGGAAAAGAGAAGTCATGTGAGAAGAGCAGCAGCAGACCCCTAGGTAGGACCTTCTCAGAGATGCACTGATGAACCCTACTCTGCCAGGCCCCCTGTGTGTCAGATGGACCCCATTAGCAGCAAAGATGTGTGCGTGTGTGATTAGCACAAAATCTTTAATGTGGCTATAACAACCATCTGTCCCATGAAGGAAGTACTGTCTCTAGCCCCCATTATCTGCCACATTCACAATGCGCACCAAACAGTGCTGAGCAGTGTGGTTTATTTTATCAGTCGGTTCCTTCCAAGCACAGAACCAGAGCTGGCTCTTGGCTGCATGAGTAGAGTTTGTAATCTCTTCTTCCGTGGTCCCATAGGCCCCTCCACTTAGAAAACAAAAATTGGCTTTGTTTGCACAATGATTCTTCTTTGCATTTTATGTTAAATCCCCATGTGGCAAAAATATTTTAGATATAGCTGATTGGGCATGTTTTCTAAAGCCGCCTGACTTACTAAAGTAAGACAAATGTGATTCAAATGTGTCAGTGTGGGTTCATTGGGAACAAAGTTTCATTTAACCTAATGCAGCATCCTACACATGGAATGTGACCGGAAAGCGTAGTCCATCACTGTATCCCAAATGGCAGGCCATTTGACTCACTTCAGTTATGAATGCAAAATAGTGAAATGAACAAGAAACATTTACCGTCTCATTCTTCCTTGCTGAAGAAATATTGATATTCCTAGAGTATAATTTATATATAATATATACAATATAAATATGTATCTAAAATGTTTATTGCCAAATGTATTGACATAATTCACTTAAAATTCATATGGCTCTATTGAAAAAGAAAATGTTTTGTCTATTGCTTAATCCTGTAAAATCACATCCATAGAGGATTTAATGTCTGGTACTAAGATCATGTTCAAACTATAAATAAATGAAGAAAAGTTAATGTTCTTGCTATCTGACCTATGCAATTGGAAATATACTATAATACCATAGTTTTTCTGTAAAGTTCCTGTAATTTTTGTTGGTGCCTCTATGACTGAATCTTTATAATATCCGCATACTATTTGGTTTTATCTTCTTCCTTCTTTTTATTTCCTCATTTACTTCATTGTCCTCCATAATTTTCCTCTCCTCCTCCCCCCTCTCTACACTCCCCTCCCTTCCTTCCCTTTCCCTTCCCTTTCTCCTGTGTTTATTCCTCATTTAATTACTCTTTCACTTTTCTACTTTTTTATGAATGTTTCCAAGGTATGGAAACAGTATCTGATACTCCATATTCATGTTTTACTGTTATAATCTACAAGTAGTGATTTCCTGTGGTTTTTAAATTATCCATGTCACTATTATTTCTCATTGGTCTAAAGATTAAAATGTGTCTCCACAGACTGTACACTTCCATTTTGCCTAGGATGATTAAGGCAGTAAGTTGAAAAGTTAAATGTATTACTATTTGCCAAAAGAGGATCTGCAACTCAGGCAGACAAATCTTAGAGATTCTTATCTCCAATAAACCAGCAAAAGCCAAAAGTGGCAGTATGTCTCAAGTGGTAGAGCACCATCCTTGAATTTTTTAAAAAAAGCCAAGCAAGAGTGTGAGGCCCTGAGATGCAGCCCTATCACACACAAAAACTATTTTCTGTATTTCTTAGTCTGTTTGGCCTATTAAGACATAAATATCATAGGCTTGTGACAAAGAAGAAGGAGGAGGAGGAGGAAGAGGAGAGGAGAAGAAGGAGGAGGAAGGAAGGAAGGAAGGAAGGGAGGGAGGGAGGGAGGGAGGGAGGGAGGGAGGGAGGGAGGGAGGGAGGGAGGGAGGGAGGGGAAGACAGGAAAGAATTTATTTCCCACAGTGCTGGAGGCTGGGAGGACCCATCTCTTAGTAAATATCTTCTTTCTGTGGACAGCTCTTTGGAGTCTCTTTGTTTTTTTAATTTTCTTTGATTCTAGGGATCAAACTAAGTCGATTCTAGGGATCAAACTAGGTCACTTACTAGACAGCTCACAACTGTACCTCACAGCTACATGCTCAGCCCTGAGGTCTCTGTCTCTGTCTCTTGTCTCTCTATGTCTCACCCAACTGGTCCTGGGGCTTGAACTCAGGACCTGGGTGCTGTCCCTGAGCTTTTTTGTTTAAGGCCAGCACTCTACCATTTTGTTCTACCATTTTGAGCACAGAGTACAACTGTCTAGTAGTTAATTGGAGATAAGAGTCTCACAGACTTTCCTCCCTGAACTGCCTTTGAACCATGATACTCACATCTTAGCCACTTGAGTGGCTAGGATTGCAGATGTAAGCCACTGATGCCTGGCTCCTGGGATATCTTTTTTTTAAAAATTTTATTGTCAAGGTGATGTACAGAGGGGTGACAGTTAACATACAGAAGGTAGTGAGTACATTTCTTGTTGAACTTGTTATCCCCTTCCTGAGGTATCTTTTATAACAGTTTTAATCTCATTCTTGAAGACTCTGTCCTCATGACCTATTATCTCCCAACAATTCCATTTCCAAATGCATAACTTGTGTAGTGGGTTTCAATATATGGATTTTGAAGGGGATGCAAACGTTCATTCTGTAAAACCATATAATCAGTCCACATAGCAACATGAAACATACAGGCAAAAGAGACTTCATGTATTTTATAATTTGCACATTGATTCAACAGAATACTTTGAGTAAAGAAGTACTGAAGTAATGCAACACAAGTTTGGGTGAATGTTTTATAACATCTTTTAAAATAAAGATAAGGCTTAGTAACCTTTTAATAGTCCCAGTTCATAGCCTCCAAATGTTTTTTTATTCAATAGCTCTTATCACATTTTTTTTTAAAGATTATACACGTTCTTTAATGTAAGAATGGTCTAGCATATGGTCAGACCCAATGAGTGATATTTATTATTATAATCTTATGTATTTAAAACAAAAGCCTTAGGATGATGGGTTTAAGATAAACATGAAGTTAGCAGGATGCTACTCCAGCATAAGGAAGGTCGATTTTCTCTTTCCTTTATTTATTGGCTCGGTTGGATTTTTAAAATTTTGGTTGTTCTCCTCATAACAATAAATCACCTTGGATGCCATCATTATTTTCTTCTTCTTCTTTATTGTAAAAGTGATGTATAGAGGGGTTACATGTCTTGGCTATGGTAAATAATACTGCAATGAACATGGTTGTGCTGGTGGCTTTAGTGTGGCCTTGTTTATGATCATTTGGGTAAATGTCCAGGAGTGGGATTGCTGGGTTATAGGGGAACTCTAGCAAATGCTTATTCTGCATCTGCATAAGTAAGGTTATGAGTACATTTCTTGTCCAACAGTGTTACCCCCTTCCTCATTTTTCTCCCATCCCCCCCAAATTGTAAAGTTCATTTCCAACATAATGTCATGAGTATCGATGTTGCATTGTTTTACCCTTTGTCCTTTGTCTTACCATATCTGTGATTCCCCTTCTCTTCTTCAAATCAGGTAAACATATATGCAAGACACAGGCCACCCAAACCATAAACAGTGACAACAGGGGACAAACCAAAGTGTGGGGGGGCATGAAAAAAAAGGGAAATTACTGCATACGGTACACTAAGAAAAACAAACACAAAAAACCCTATATCCATATCTTGGAATTCATTTCAATTAGCATCATTTTATATCTTAATATGTACATAGATATTGACCTATTTTGTTCCCTTGCTAGGACTATCCTAGACTTATGCTAATTACTACAAATAAGGGAACCCCTGAAGCCTATGATTCTTTGGGTCTGGATTACTTAATATGATTTTTTTCCAAGTCTTTCCATTTCCTTATGAGTAGAAAGATGTCATTCTTTCTGATGAAAGCATAAAATTCCAATGTGTATATATACCACATTTTCTTGATCTATTCATCCACTGAGGGGCATCTGGGTTGATTCCATGTCTTGGTTATGGTAAATAATGTTGCAATGAACATGGTTGTGCTGGTGGCTTTAATGGGGACTTGTTTATGATCATTTGGGTAAATGCCCAGGAGTGGGATTGCTGGATCAGAGGGGAGCTCTAGCAAATGCTTATTCTGCATTTTCATGAAAGGACTGTCAAAAGACAAAAATAGTATTCATTTTTGAAGCTCATTTTCCCCCTAATTAATTGCTTTCATGAATTGGTGATAGTATTAGTCCTGAAAGTACATTTCTAAAAAAAAATCATATTCCTAATTTACTTGTTTTTTGGTGAGGTAGAGTAATTCAACTAGAGCTTTGAACTGTTTATGCACAATGGCAATGAGATATGCATGAAACTTATTTTTAAGTATTTAGCACTGGAAACATGAATGTTAAAGTAGCACCTGTTTAAAGAAACTCTGAAATAATTGTGACAACCATTGGACCTTTAAAGGAATATATCAAAGGAACTTGTAGGCAGCCTACAGAATGGGAGAAAACCTTTGACAGCTATAAACAGACTACACAGGGAGTTGCAAAAATAGACTTCATGTGACTGAACTATCACGTTAATAAATGGGCAAATGAACTGAACCAAAAAATCTCAAGGAGACTGAAGAAGTACATATGACCAGTAAATACATGAAGAAATGCTCAACACCATTGGCAATAAAGTGCAAAATGAAAACATTTGAGATTTCATCTCACTCCAGTCAGATTGATCATCATCAAAAACATAGCAACAAATGCTAGCAAGGATGAAGGTAAATGGAACCCAATTAACACTGTGTGAAGTTAAATTAGTACAACCACTATGGAAAGCAGTATGGCGGTTTCTCACTTAAAGAATAAGACTACTATCTTGGTGCCTGTAATCCTAGCTACTCAGGAGGCTGAGATCTGAGGATCAAGGTTCAAAGCCAACCTGGGCAGAAAAGTCTGTGAGACTCTTATCTCGAATTAACCACCAGATAACCAGAAGTGGTGCTATGGGCCAAGTGGTAGAGTGCTGGCCTTGAGCTGAAGAGCTGAGGGATAGTGCCCAGGCCTAGAGTTTAAGCCCCACAACTGACAAAAAACAAACAAACAAAAAAACTACTATATGACCCAGTTATGCCACTATTGAGCATATCATAGATGGAATCTAAGTCAGAATGTAATGAAGATATTTATTCACTCATGTTTAATGCAGCACTATTCACAATAGCCCAACTGTGGAAGCAACCTAAATGTCCGAGAGCTGATGAATGGATAATATGGCATATATACACAGTGGAATATTATTCAGATATAAAGAAGAATAAAAGTATGTAACTTTCAGGAAAATGTCAAGGAAAAAGGTCTTTTGCTTTCTTTTATATGCAGAATCTAAACCTAAAAGACTTACCTGTACTTAGTTATAACATACATATACGTATATGTGTGTGTGTGTGTGTATATATATATATATATATATACACACACACACACACATAGAACACAATTGTAATTGTGTTACTGTTTTGAGGATGTAGGGAAATGAGAAGAGGAAAAGAGAATGATAGAGGATGAGTAATACTGAAATTCATTGCATGTGTGAATGCAGATGGCATAAGGAAACTCACTGAGAGCAGTTGAATAACAGCATGAGGGGATAGGGCCAGAAAGAGCCATCTAGGGTGTTAATCTCATTGAAGTATACTCTGTGCCTGTGTAAAATTTAAAAAACATGCATTACATAGCTCTCTATAATTTGAAAAACAAAATGGTAAATAATTAACAGCTAAAGTGCTAAAATATACTACATAGAAAAAACAAAGGAAATTGAAGATGGAATAACTCATATGCCCACCATTTGAGGAGGAATTACACAAGTGAATTTCTGGATATGTTTATTCTTTCAGATAATTAAATACAAAAATTCTAACAGTTTTGAGGGTTATTTTTCTGTGTTTTTCAAACACCACTTACTAAAAATGGCCAGAACTGTGTTGTATTTTCAGCTGAAATAATTATCTTCTGAAGGCCAATCCTCTATGAATTACATGATGTACTAAGATATATATATCTATATCTATAGATATATATATCTACCTATAAGATATATGCATCTATGTATATATACATATGTGTGTGCATATAGATGTATGTATATTCATATGTGTGTATATATACATATATATGTGATATGTATCATACATTTATCCTAGGATAAGGATGGTTAATATATATGTACATATATATGTATATATAGGATATGTTAGCTATGGACTGTACTCACTTCAAATTTTCTATGATTTCAGAAATTAAATTTCTGATACTGCTGAAATTGAGTGAAAACTAAAAGAATGTATGCTTTGCATGATGGCTCAATGGTTCATGTGGGAGGGTTGAAACATAGAATTTTATTATAAAGTAGACAATGTATGTATAACATAATGTCATTCATTTATACTCACTAAATACACAATTATTACCCTTATTTCCTATCTTCTTTTCTATTGACCTAGAGATATCCCCTAACCAGGTCCCTCTTTCTAGACTTGAGTTATGAGTGCCCAGTGTGCATCTGGATATACGTTCATGTACTACACACACACACACACACACACACACACACACACACACACACACACACATAATATTCAGTTCTGTGCATGTGTGTGTTGAGTTGTTAGAGTATTTAATCGATTAAAATATTTAAATGTATTATTATATTTCAAGCTTTACTAAGCAAATGAAATATTTTACTGTCATACATGTAATAATAGAGCATATGCCTTTTAAAATTCAGGGAGGAGGTTGTAAACAAATATTATAAATTTTAAGTTTGACAGAACTTTAAATAACCATCTTATTTGGAACAGGATGGGGCACATTGCTTGCTCTATATTACTCCTTGGAAAATAGGCTCTTTGGGAAATAGCACTTGACTCTGTTACATATCACCTTAAGACTAAGCAATTGAAGGTGAAGGAAATTGACTCCAGAAATAACAGAGACAAATTAGGCAGAATCTATTGATTTCAGATTCATTGGATGGCCACCTGATGGAACTATTTTTATTTAGAGAAAGTGAAGCCAGACTATTCTGTTCTACAGAATTACCTTTAAATAGCCCAGCCATTAGATGAATAATTTTTGAGAAATTTGAAACAAATGCTTCTCATTGTTTGGATTACTAATATTCCAGTTCCTAGGTTTATGACTAAAACCAAGAACATGCCCATATTTTTTATCAATGAATGCTGAGTGTGTCTGTCCATTTAGAAAATAAAAATGCAGTTATAGAGTCATGAGTATCCTATAACCTCAAAAATCTAAATAAATTATTAGTATTTGAACATTTTCCCAATCTCTTTCATGGATGTAATAGAAAGGAAATTTCTCCTGTAAGTGACTAATGTCTTGTATTTATGCCTTCTGGTTTATAAAGAGAAGTAGTTAGAAATCTAAATTTAATATCTACTTGTTTTTATTATAAAATATTACCCACCAATTTACAGATTTTTGCAGATGTTCTGTAGGGGATTCATCCCTGGGTTGGATTTAGTCTGTAATCTATCAGTTTAAAGCTGTTTCTTTAAGGGCTTCCAACCAGAATGAATAACTAAAAGATAAGCACTCTTCTTTTAGTGATATGAGCTCCCACTGCAGAAATGTGTGTTTGTATGTGTGTGTCTATGTGTATGTGTTTGTGTATGGCAATACTAGGCTTTGAACTCAGGGCCCTTTTTCACTCAAGGGTGGAGCTCTCTCACTTGAGCCCTAGCACTTGAGCCACACCTCCACTTCCTGCTTTTTGCTAGTTAATTGGAGATAAGAATTTCTTGGATTTGTCTACTGAGGCTAACTTTGAATTGTGATCCTTAGATCTCAGCCTCCTGAGTAGCTAGGATTACAGGAGTAAGCCACCAGCAGCCAGCATAAACGGTGATCCTCAATGATTTTAAATTTATAGCCAGAGACAACAGGTAACACAGTTCTAGTGCTATAAAGCACTATAAAGCTCAGTTTACACCATCGTCAGATTATACCTGGGGATTGTCACTTCACTTGAACTAGAGAAGGTCACTCACAAAGTTCAAAAGAGAAATAATTAAGATAATACACAATGCACCAGTACCTGATACAAAGTATTCAGTATATGTTGTAACTTTAGTTATCAATGTAACAGCTAAAAACAATGGTTGACATACAAGAAGTCTTACAAAACACATTCTAATTTAATATACTAGATGTGCTCTTTTATTTTCTAATGAACTCTGTTAAATTTAGGAACAAGCTATATTTCTGTTCTCTTTTTTTTTTCATGCAGTTGGTTTTCTCATGCAAAGGGTAAGGTTAGAAACAGCTATAACTTTTAGACATTGAGTTCCAGCTGACAAAATACTTGGTGTATTGTGAATTGATGTGGTGGTGTGATTAATAATGCCTGCACCATAACAAGTTAAGCAAGAAACGAATGACATACGTTACATACAGAAGCTGGGGCAGAGAGTGCAGTCATATGTTTAACCGTGATCAGACATCGTTGGACACAAAACAGACTTACTATTCTTTGGTCGAAGACTAAGAAGCATTGTTTTCTCAAACAAAACCAGAGTTTAGCCTCATGCATGTGGATGAAAAGTGAAAATGGTACTTGTGTTTCTATATCTAGATTTCTCTAGTAGGATCTATTGAAAAAAATCTAACAGCAGAAACCCTAAATGCAGGACAATCTAAACACCCATGATTAAGTTAGCTCTTTCATACCATTTTAGAAGTTAAATCAATCCATTTGTCTAGAATTGGCAGGTACCAGGATCAGATAAGACAATATGATCTATACCAATATAAAGAAATTTGGGTGGAATTTTTCCTAGTCTGTTCTTTTGTTTTGTTTTTGCATATGGGTTCCAATTTAGAAAAACAGCTTTTAAATGATGATCCTTGTTGGGTTTTTAGAGTATAAAGTAAATGTCATTCCATAGTCTAACATTGGAAAATATTATCTTTGGTGTTTAACATCTGCTAAATTTCAGTCTCATCTGTTTACTTGATACCCTTAATCATCAGGAACTAGGTCTGCTTAGAGTCTTACTCAAGTCTCTTGATGTCTCTGAACTTCTATTTGTTCACATAAATGTGTCAATGAATTGGATTAATTATTGTTAGTGCTGAAATTTTATGTATATTCAATCCTGGGCTTGAACTCAGGACCTGGGCACTGTCCTTGAATTAGTTTTGCTCAAAGGTAGTGTTCTACCACTTGATTCACAGCTTCATTTCTGACTTGCAGGATAAGAGTCTCTGAATTTTCTGCCTAGGCTGTCTTCGACCTGGGATCCTCAGATCCCAGTCTCTTAAGTAGCTGGAAATACAGGCATCAGCCCCTGGCACCTAGCAGACTCTATATCTCTGAAAAATCCAGTTTAGGTATAACCTTTATAACCATAAACCTTTAATTTATAAAGTAGTTGATATAATTTGAATTACTTAGTGTTGCTATACAATGGAAATAAGTCAGGATTACTATATAGACTTAGTTTTGCCTCAAAGAATCATACAGAAATGTACCCTGAAAGTCCTGAAGAAGATAGAAAGGTGTAAACACCATGGTAGATATCTATTATTCCTTTACAGAGCCTACATTTCCATTTCTTATTATTTTAGCAACAGTTTATGACTATCCTAATTATTAATCTTGATTACATGGGGTGTAGCTACATTTTAATGTGATCTTATTTATGTTCTTCTTATCTTTGTGAATAATCAGTACTTGGAATGCTGATATCTGAAATAATTTGTAATTTTCAGTGTGCTCCTTCTTAGTGCACAATGATTTATATCACATATGTATAACTAAGTTTACTTGTGTATTACTAAGATTCCTCGCATTCAAGGAATTGAGGGCATTTCATTCATTCTGGCAAACTGAGTAGCTATCCACTTTTAAATGGAAGTGGTAAAGCCAGGCTGAAAGAGGTGGAAAGGGTACAGACAAATCATGTGAGGAATAGGAGTAGCCTTCATTTTACTCACCGTGGCATATTCCTGCTCATCAGCTCATTCCTGTAACATCAGAGCTGTCCCTATGACAAGCTGAAAAGGAGGAAGAAATTCATGTTTGATGGACAGGGATTGAGCTCAATATTGAGAAACAAGCAAAAAATAAATAATATAAAGTAAAATACCTTACTTCCCTCTGGGAATCTTAGTTTAAAAGACTGGGGCAAGGAGGATTCAGCCCAGTACAATTCAGTGCTTTGAACACTGTGAGCATGTGAGTGATTAGGCTTTTTTTTTTTTTTGGTGGAGCGGGGAGGAGGCATACAAGTGGCTGGATATCATCATATATGCCAGAGAGAATTAAAAAGAACTTTACTGATTTTCCAATAGCTCAGATGTGGCACTATTTGGATAATGGAGATAAGGAGGCCTTTAGGAAAAAAAAAAAAAGAACAAATTAAGTGGTTTCTATAGTTAGACTGAGTTTCTTGTTACTGCTGGAAAAACTACCACAAATTTGGCGGCTTAAAACCACAAATTTCACATCTGTCATTCTAGCTACTCAGGAAGCTGAGATCTGAGGGTAATGGTTCCAAGACAGTCTGGAGACGCTCCTATCCGATTTAACCAGCAGGAAAGAGAGAACATTATCTTAGAGATCAGAAAGATCAGAAATTCAGAAATCCAAACACAGCCAAGTGGCTAAGGTTGTGGAGGGGCATCCATCTTCCATGTGTCTACTTTTTCTAGCTTCTGATCACCTACATCCCTTGGCTCATGGTCCCTTCCTCCATTTAAAATATGTCGCTGCAGCCTATGCTGCCACATCCTATTTTCATTTGGCTTCTACCTCTTGTCTCCTTCTTAGAAGCACATCCGTCATTATATGTGGCCGTTGCCAGATAAGGTTATCTCCCCACGTGCAGATCCTTGTCTAATGGCATGTGTAGACTGTTCTATCATGTGAATGCAATGTAGCCACAATGAATAGCTTTCAGCCTTCCTCACTTGGCAAAGGTTCTGCAAGTTCTTCCTCATGCTCTCATAATGACTGCCATAATGAAGGGCCATCATGGGCCCTCTTTTCACAGCCCCCCACCCTGAGCTCTCAGCAGTGCCAGGAGCATCTGCTCCTGTTGAGGAAGCCATCTTGAATGTGCAGCCCCATGAAACCTGGTCATGATGTTATTGTCCTAAGCCACCCATCTGACTGCCCTGACATGTTCTTAGGAGGATTAAATGCATTCATGCCAGTAATATGCTTTGAACACAACATGACTTTTGATGCTAGTTCATTAAAAAGGCCATAGCTTCTTCGTGGTTCTCCTGGGATTCTGTTGCCATGTTGTGTGGAAGCCCACAGCTCAAACTCACCCACATGGAGAGACCACATGAAGAAGTTATACGTAAGTGTTGGTGGACAGCTCAGCTGGAGTCTCAGCTGACAGGCCTCAGGGGCCTCTCTACATGGTGAAGACACTTGCACAGGACCCCGGCCATCCACCCCCCACCCCGTCAGCTTTCACATCTTCCCAGCTGAGCCCCAGATTTTGTACGGCAGAAGCCAGCCAGCCCTGATGTGTGTGCTGCCGAAACTGCTGTCCACAAAACCCAGGACCCTAACAAAGCTGGTAAGTGAAGCAAGTGAGGCCCAGGGAGACTAAAGGCCCATCCATGGTTTCCTCTCGACACTATAAACATATGTGAAAACATATACAGGGTCATAGGCACACACACACACACACACACACACACACACACACACACACACACACACACACACACACACAAGTTGACTGAAGTACGGGATATGAAGGAAAGGATTGCAACAACTAATTTACAGTTTAACAAAATGAATACCAGGAAGCTGGAACATAAGTTGTAGATAAGAGAGAAAGAGGTCAAAGGGAAGGGGAAAAGCCAGGTGCTGGTGTCTCATGCCTATAATCCTAGCCTCAGGAGGCTGAGATCTGAGGATCAGTTTCAAGCCAGCCAGGGTAGGAAAGTCCATGAGATTCTTCTTCTATAAGTGACTCAGAAAAAGCCAGAAGTGGAGTGGCTCAAGTGGTAGAGTGCTGTCTTCAAGAACAAAGATTGCTACCCGTGGTAACAATTAGATGTACAAGACACTATGTTGAAAATTAACTTTACAACTTGGGGGAAGAGGGTGGAGGGAGTTAGGGAGATGAGGAGGGAAGGGATTGTAGGGGGAAAAACAAAGGATATGTTTGATAAGAAATGTACTCATTACCTTACTCATGTAAATGTAACCCCTCTGTACAGTATCTTTACAATAAAAAAAATACCAAAAAAAAAAAAAAAAAAAGAACAAAGAGACTCAGGGATAACACCCAGGCCCTGAATTCAAGACCCAGGACTAGCAAAATAAAATGGGGGAGGGAGAAGGGATGAATAGAGAGAGGAATGATGAACAAAACCAGTCACAATTAAATATATATATAGGTGAAAATGCAATTAGGAAAATTGAGGGAATGGGTTGGGAGAGAGGAAGGAGAACAGTGGAAGGGGTAATATTGATCAAGATTCATTGTTCTCAGAAACTGACATGTTAAATTGAAACCCCTTTTTAGAACTACTTAAAGATTAAAAAAATAAAAGAAATTGCCTTTGCTACATTTGGGATTTTTTAATATAACAGCTCATGAAGAATAAATCTAGGAAGTCAAACTGAAGTAATTTAGTTTTCAGTCAACTTTTTTATCATCCACACAAGCAGATAATTAAAAATCACTGGGAATGAAATGACATACTGTTGATGTTTGTATAAATACAGTGCCCCTTTGCTGTCATTGAATGTCTCCACATTGAATATTGATAGCATTAAGTACTGAATTTTGAAAATATTTGAAGTGTAGTCCACACTTTGCACTTGACATTTCATGGCCATTCTTTGTGTACTGGGACATCAGGTCAACCAGATTGATGGTGATTTTTTTGGAACATATTGGAAGCATATAACTTGTTTCCCTTTATTACATTTCACAGAAAAAAGTCATATTTTCCTGGAGTTATGTTCCTTATTAACAGCACTATTGAAGTTTTTTTTTAAAAAGAATGGCTAGGGACACAACAATGTCAATGTCAAATTGTCTCTTTCTTTTTGGTGTACATATATATTAAAATTTGGTTTCTCCTAATGCCATCTTGGTTTGAAACAAATTTTCCCACATTTTTATGTCTGTTTGAACTTTGGGAAAGAAAAAGGTGACCCTGACCATTAGACTAGCATATCAGAAATGATCACAAATAATAACATTGGTTTCAGAGATGAGCTACTGTCAGCCGCAGGAGAAAACAAGTGGTAATAACAGCACGTTATATATGAATATTGTCTGTACAAATCATGTGACACAAGGAAGACATATTTGAAAAGCCAATACCAGGTCTGTTGTCAGAATTCTTGGGGTTTCATGGTGATGATTGTGTAAATAGATGTGCTTTGCAATATTACAAAAGGCTACCACATTCTGTTTAGTATCAATTTGTTCACAATTGCCTTTGTATGTTTAAAAATGGTATTTGGCACAGGTATATGAAGCATAGAAAATCTACATCAGAAAAATAAGCAAAAGGTTACATGAAATGGTAAGTCTAAGTCCTGGGGCTTGAACTCAGAGCCTGGTTATTGTCTGTGCGTTCTTTTGCTCAATGTACCACGTGAGCCACCACAGATTTACTTTTGGCTTTCGGGGTTTATTTCGGTAGTTTATTGGTGATAAAAGTCTCAGAGCAGAGACTTTCTTGCCTAGGCTTTCTTCAAACCTTGATTCTCAGATTTCAGCCCCTTGAGTAGCTAGGATTACAGGCGTGAGCCACCAGTGTCTAGTTTATTTATTTAATTTTTTGACAGTACTGAGATTTTTCTTAAACTCGTGTTTCATGCTTGCCAGGCAAATGCTCTACTGCTTTAGCTACATTTCCAGCCCTTTTGATGCTGGTTATTTCTGAAATACCATCAAATTTTAGCCAGGCTAACCTGGACTTTGATCTACTTGCTTACATTCCATACTATTGTTGGAGTGACAGGCAAGACCCACCATGCCTAGCTTTTCCTATTCGGATGGGGGAGGTAGTCTCAAAATCTTTCTGCCTAGACTAGCCTCAAACTATAGTCTTCCTGATTTCTGCTTCTCAAATAACTAGATTACAGGTGTGAGCCACCAGTGTGTCTAGTCTACATAATTCTATTTTCTCATCATCCCTAACCCAGTGTAATGCATTATATTTTTTGAATGTTTTGAACAAATTCATTCTTGCCAGTGTAGAAAAGAGGTGGGCATAGCTTAAAATCAGCACTGAAGAAACAGCAATCAATGTCACCTTCATTGTCAAAACTAGAAGCACTAGGAAGTCACCATCCCTGGAGAAACATTTGTGGACAGAAAATATCCTAACATTCTTGACACAGTCATTTTTATTTTTTAGTTTAATAGCATGCTTCCTCTTAGAGAAGGAGAGGGCAATGCATTCTCAAGAAGGAATGTTCTGGAAAGGTTTTAGTGGTCAGCTAAATGGTCGCTGACTTTTGATTTTGATGAAAAATATAATGAATTAAACATCAACCCAGACAAGTGCTTGCCTGCCAGCTGTATAGCCTTGTCTTTGTCAGTATGGATTACCATGACAGCATGCCTGGGTGACTTAAGCAATAGAAATTCTTCACAGTCCAGAGGTTGGAAGTCTAAGATCAGAGAGTTCCAGTGTGCTCTTGTTCTGGTGAGGACTCTCTTCCTTTCTTCCGGACCCCTGTCTTCTGGTATGTTTTCGCACAGTCAGGTAAGTGAAGCCTGGTCTCTCTCCTCAGGCTGTAAAGTAGGGCCTCAGGCCTTAAACCTTCTCACACCTCACCTCTTCTAATGGCCCCGCCTTCCAACACATCCTGTTAGTGCCTAGGTTTTCCCATGTGAATTCGAGAGACACCCAAATACTCAGTCCTCACTCCTGCTGTCTTTTTAAAAATGCAAATCAATTAATAATTTATCCATCATTCCATGTATGTTATTTTTTTGGTTTGAACTCAAGGCCTGAGCATGGTTCTGGAGGGTTTTTTTTTGCTCAGGGCTAGTGCTCTACCACTTTGAACCACAGCTCCGTGTCCAGTTTTTAGGTGGTTAATTGAGGATAAGAATCTTACAGATTTTCTTGCCTAGGCTGGCTTTGAATGGTGATCCTCAAATATCTGCCTCCTGAGTAGCTAGGATTACAGGCGTGAGCCACCAGCACCCAACTCATTCCATGATTTAAAATTACTTATTCAGTATCTATGTGGGACTAAGCATTGATCTAGAACTCCAGGGCTTTGTTATAAGGAACTAAGAGTGACAGAATTGAGTCCTTAATGAGGGAGTGTGTTTTATGGCATTCTTGTTGTTGTTTTCAGGTTTTACACCATTCTTATATACTAAAGATGATGTCAGTTTTTCTGTTCATGGGGTGAGCTCCTGGTACTTGGACTATTTCCAGTGAGGGAAATACAATCACCTCATTATTCTTGTGCTACCTGTGTGGAATCCATGTGTTGGCTAGATGTGAAAGCTTATTAGCCTAGATTTAGCCTTGCTGATCTGGCCCCATGTACAGACCTCTGTATACACACAGTCTCTGTTAGTTTGGGTCAGCATATAACTCACAACTCTTTAGTGCCAGTCAGGAAATAGCAAAAGAGTTAAGAGAAAAAAAGACCATTGAAGTTTCCATGACTTCATCTGAAGGTTCCATTGAGTCTGTCCCCTGATGGCGATGGAGCATCTGCTGTTTGCCCAAGCTGAAAAGTCTTTTCAGCTTGTGTATTAATACCCAGTATATGTAGTGCCAGGACTAATGTGGCAACCTGTAATTCAGTGTCAAGATTCCAATCTTCTTTGCCCACGAACTCCTGGTTTTTATGAGGAAGCATTGCTTGTGAGTTCATTATTAACTATTAGTGAGTGCTAGAGATAAGCTGAGAATCTGGGCTCATTTCTCTATGTAGTCTTTCCTATAGCTTTCATTAAAAAAAATGGATGGTGTTTGTGATTATACATAAATTATTCAGAAACCCTTCACCCACAAATATTTATATTCACCTCTTTATGTTGAACTCTTAAAAAAAAAGACTAATTGAAAGCCTAACAAAATAAGTACCAGGAAATGGGAATGTGGTGGGGCCACCGGGAGAAGGGCAGGCCGCTGGAAGTTGCCAGTGGGGAGCACATAGTCAAGAGTTCATCATATTTCTCACAAAATTAAGAAAAATAAGGGAAGGTGTAGGTCAAAAGGGAATGAGATAGATCACGATGCATTGTATACATAAACTGCTTTGTTAAATGGCAAAAAAATACCCAATATATATCCTACAATAAGAAAAGTGAGGAAAGGGGTGGGTTGGGAGGGATGGGTGAGAAGGTTAAAAGGAGCAATGCCGATTTAATCAAGACGCATTGCATTTATAAACTGCTTCACTGAATGGCAATTCCTTTTACAACTACTTAAAGATAATTGACATGTTTTTTTTTTTTTGTCTTTTTGGGTCCGGTTGTGGGGCCTGAACTCTGGGCCTGGGGCACTATCCTTCAGCTCTTCAGCTCAAGGCTAGCGCTCTACCACCTGAGCCACAGTGCCACTTCCGGCTTTTTTTCTTTTTGCTTATGCGGTGCTGAGGAATCGAACCCAGGGCCTCAGGCATGCAAGGCAAGCGCTCTACCACTGAGCCACCTTCCTAGCCCAATTGACATGTTTTTAAAAGACACAAAAAGAGAAACTTTAAAATGTTTATGGACAGAAGAAAAAATACTGTAGAATTTACATTGGCTCCAATGTCACTTGAGTGTGTTCAGTTAACATGTGCAATAGAACAATGATAATAAATGAAAAGATCCAAAAAGAAGTCCATGTGAGTAAACATGTTATGAAAAATTTACATATATTATCTCTGGAGTGCCAACTGTAATATCCTCATACTAGAAGAGCACATTTTCTGCAGAGTTAAACTTCCAACCCCTATTTTATTTTCAAGACAGGGTCTTGTTACCTTGCAGTGAACTTGCAGTGAGCAGCCAGAAAACAGAATTCCCTGTTTTTCATGAGTTGTGGGCTGCTGCTATGACCCTGGTCTGTGGATCATATTTTGAAGGTGAAGTTTTAGAGCTCATCCTTCGTTCATGATGTTTAGGGTTGTGACATTCACTATTGTCCTTCTCAGATAACCACTAAGTTGAAAGGAGACAAAGTGTCTCTTTTCAACTAGCCTGTGCTTCAATCCCATGAGAGTTACATGCCCTGCCACAAGATGAGCAAAGAAACAAACCCTGAGCAGTCTTGACACTCCTGGCTTGAAGGCTGAACATAAAGAGCACAAATTCCGTGAGGTGGTCCCAGGTTTGTGTGTCCACATGTATGCTATGTGTCCAGTGCTCAGGGGATAGCGGGTGAGTGGCTCCGTCATCGGTGAGGCTAAATGTCAAGCATAGATAGGGAAGTTGGTGTGGATTTTCTGCCACTGGAACTTGAACCAGCCGTGTACTCCTTCTCTAACCAGAAGCAGCTTCCTTCCAGCTGTACCGGATGCTGTGTTGATTCACTCTGTGCATTAGGAGCAACTGTCCTTCGTGAAAACTTCATTTCCCAGCCTATCTTCAGGGATCGCCATGGGATGGTAACAGATTATCACCCTCTGTGGGTGATTATTTCCACAGTGGCATGGGTTGAGCCAAGAGGCAGGTGCTCTTCCACCAGTGAGGCAACACCTTCAGTGTTAGGGCCAGGGAGAGTTCCCGAGCTGCAGCTGGCTGTGCATAACTGAGAGCAAAACAGCCTCAGGGCTCTTACTTCTACCCACATTGGGATTTTGTTCCATTTTGATTTTGCAAGTTGAACAGTGTTAAATCCTTTTGACATTGTTGCGCTTTAGGATCTGAAATCCGTTCAAAAACCAAAAAGAAAAGAAATCACACCGGGATTTTATTAAATAATTAAGAACACATTTATTTACATGTTTGCATCTAAGCACATTTGAATTTTATCACTATTGTATTATATTATTTATTTATTTATTGTCCTGGGGCTTGAACGCTGGGCCTGGGCCCTGTCCCTCAGCTTTTCAGTTCAAGGATAGCATTCTACCACTTGAGCCACAGGGCCACTTCTGGCTTTTTCTGCTTATGTGGTGCTGAGGAATCGAACCCAGAGCCTCAAGCATGCAAAGCAAGAACTCCACTGAGCCACCTTCCCAGCCCTTCTATGATATTATTTTTTGTGTGTATGCCAGTCCCAGCACTTGAATTCAGGGCCTCTTGGCAGTTTTTGCTCAAGGGTGACCCTCTACCACTTGAACTACACCCTCACTTCTGGTTTTTCTACCTGGGCTGGTTTGGAACCATATGTCAGATCTCAGCCTTCTGAGTAGCTAGGATTACAGGCATGAGCCACCAGTGCCCATTATTCGATTTTTTCATCAAATAAAATGAATGGAAATTCCCAAATGCACACATAAATACATTGTACATATAAAGTATCTGTTCTTCAATGAGTAAACAGTAATTAAGGACATATATCAGTACCTTTTGGAATATGATTGCAAGTGAAAGGGTTTTTTGGGACAACATCTACATACGCTAGAGCAATCTATCCTTATTCATTCATTCAAGCTATGTTCATTGAGTTTCTAGTGACACGCTTATTCTTGGCATGGAGGTCAATCTACTAAGAAAGAAAACTGATGAGAAAAAAATCTGACCGCATTCACTGATTCTGTTCTGATTCTGGGGATAGATAAATTATCAAGTATACGATGTAATATGTTGGTGATAATTTCTGTGAAGGAAAAGAAAGACTGCAGTTAAGCAATGTTGATGAGAAGGGAGGAATAATTTAAACCAGAACTAAGATAAATATGAGCAGTGACTTTCTCACTAGGATTCCAATAACTCAGAAAATAACAGCAAAAATTGATATGTGGGATAGCACCAAATTACAAAAAAAAATTTCACCATGGCAAAGAGAACAATTACTTAAATCAAAAGACAGCTTACAGAATAAAAAAAAAATATTTGCTGGCTAGTCAACTGACAAGGGATAATATCTGGACTATATAAAGAATGCAAAAAGAAAAACAACAGGATAACAACTAATGGAATTAACAAATAAGCAAATGAATTGGACAGGCAATTCTTAGTGGTACCAATGGTCAATGAATACATGAAAAAATGAATTTTTTTTGGGGGGGGGGTCCGGTCATGGGGCCTGAACTCTGGGCCTGGGCGCTGTCCCTCAGCTCTTCAGCTCAAGGCTAGCGCTCTACCACTTGAGCCACAGCACCACTTCCGGCTTTTTTTCTTTTTGCTTATATGGTGCTGAGGAATCGAACCCAGGGCCTCATGCATGCAAGGCAAGCGCTCTACCACTGAGCCACCTTCCCAGCCCCCAAAATGAATTTTTTTGATGTTGAACATTATTTTAGCCAGCAGGCAAGCACAAAGAAAACCTACCTTGAGATTCCCCTCACCCCAGTCAGAATGGCCACCGTCAAGAAAACCAGCCACAGCAAATACTTCTGAGGATGCAGGGATAGGGAGGAACTGAGGATGCAGTGGTAGGGTAACCTGGAGGTCATGGGTGGGGTAGCTGAGGGAGGGGAGGGGAGGGAGATACTGGGAGAGCAGGGGTGAGGGAGGAGGGATGGAGGGTACAGGTGGATACAGCAGAAAAGAGGAAGAAACACCTAAAATATATTAGTACAGATGAGGAAATCAGTATGGAGGTTTCTCAAAAAAAAAAAAAACCCACTAAAAATAGACTGACCATTTGATTGCTATATCACTTCTAGGCATATATCCAGAAAATCGGAACCAGCATAAAATAGCAATACTACAGACCAGTGCTTACAGAAGCACTCTTCTTTTCCTTCCCTTTTCATCCCCCCCTTTTTTTCTTTTTTCTTTTTTTGTATGTGGATGTGCTGGTTCTAGGACTGAAACTAAAGGACCTCCAAATCTCTCTTGGCTTTTTTCACTCAAGGCTGGTGCTCTACCACTTGAACCACACCTTAATTTCTGTTTTTTTTGCTGGTAAATTGGACATAAGGGTCTCAGCTTTATCTCCTGGGGCTTGCTTTGAACCTCAATCCTCAGATCTCAGTCTCCTGAATGGCTAGGATTACAGGAGTGAGCCATGGGTGCCTGGATTCCAGGTTCTTAAAATGGAGGAAATTAAGAGTAGAATGCACCCTTCACAGAACATGAGACTAGATCAGATAATGTATGCCAAGTACACACTACAGCACTGGGCTATAATAATTGCTGCTAGTGTCTCTTCTGTACTTTTGAGAGATGCTTGTCTACCAGTGTCTCCTGTTCTGTACATACGGTGATTCCAGGAGAAGACAGTGATTATTCTGGATTTACAAGGATGCTTGTATGCTGTGCAGTGGTGGAAATTGTAGTGCTTCTTTCCAGAGCAAAGTACAGGCAATCTACTGCCTTGAATAAATGATATGTGCATTTCTGCTCAAGGATCAAGGTAGAGCAAGCTTCATTTCAACTCATTATAAAGCACTAGGGTTTCTTAAGGATCGGGTGTCTCTAAGAGCCACATGGCTTTTGATGGCTTTGGGGGGAAGAGTGGGGGAGTTAGGCTCAAGAAGTCATTGCAGAAAAGGATGATACTTGGATGACTGCTATTGTGTGTCATGAACCTTACAGTGTCTCTGCTCAGGACTCAAAAGATTTTGTTTAGGAAACAAAGCAACTCTATTTCTCTCATTTTTAATTTGACGTTTTGTGTGTGTGTGTGTGTGAAGGTATGTCTAACATGTTACACATAGAATAAAGTCAGAAAAGTGAATTTAAAATCTGACTTTCTGACTTCAGAAATGATAAATCAGCAATAGTATAGATCTCACAAAAAATTAGAACCATTTTTAAATATAGATGCGAGGGACACACCTATAATCCTAGCTACTGAAGTACTAGAAGCTGAGATCTGAAGATCCAGATAAGCAAGGTTGCTGTGGGATGGGAGATGAGACAAACACAGTAGAACTATGACAATTACTGAGTCAAGTAACCCGATGGTCTAATCCCTTGTGTAATATCTACCTCTATTTTACTTTTTGTTTCTAATGCCAGGTGCTGGTGGCTCGGGCCAGTAATCTTAGATATTCAGGAGCCTGAGATCTGAGGATGAAGGTAAGAACTTAGTCCAGGTAGAAAAGTCTATGAGGCTCTAAGCTCCAATCAACCCTTAAAAATGGTGGGAATGGAGGGCTGGGAAGGTGGCTTAGAGGTATAGTGCTTGCCTAACATGCCTGAAGCCTTAGGTTCAATACCTTAAGTACCAGATAAACAGAAAAAAGCCAGAAGTGGTACTGTGGCCCGAGAGGTAGAGTGCTAGCTTTAAACAACAAAAGCACAGCGACAGTGCCCAGGCCCTGAGTTCAAGCTCAGGACTTGGGAAAAAAGCTGGAGTGTGGCTCAAATTGTGGAGGGATAGCCTTGAGTGGAAAAGCCAAGAATGAGACAAGGCCTTGATTCAAGCCCAAGTTCTGGTACAAAGTGAGAGAGAGGAAGAGAGAGATGGACAGACTGACTGACAGACAGACAGAGACATTCAGAGAGAGACAAGAGAGATCAATCTTCATACATCTCATTGTCATATGGGATACTTTAGGGGAAAAAAAGCCAATGAATTCAGCATGGGAGTCTCCAAGAAGGAGTATGTGTGAGGGTGCTCGTTTAAACAGCGGTTTTCTTCAAAGTGAACAGTAGAAAGTCAACGTTGCTTTCCCAGACACTATTAAAACATCATCTCTAAGCCAAGGAAGCTTTCAAGTAGATGCTTTTTAACCTCAACAAATTTAGAATTCAGCTCAATTTATTTTGATTAGATTAGATCCTGGCTAGTTCCACTTTCTGTGACTTATTATGCTGAATTTATTTTTTAATGAATTTTCTTTCCATACAAAATATCTCTGAGTTTTGGACTATTTTACATGGGGACCAAATGCCTCTGTTATCCAGATGACAATTACCTCTTCTGCCTCTTCCAAGGGTCTTAAAACTTGGACCAGATGCCATCTCTACTCAAGGGGTCAGGATGGACTGAAGCACTGAATTGGGACAGTGTTGGACAAATGAGCAGCTAGCTTGTCATTGCACAAGGACTCAGACTCTATGTGGAGCAGTCTACTGTCATTTTGACTCATAATACTGGAAGAATGCCAAAAGTGACATAAGGAATTATATATTAATACAGAACAGGCAGCAGCTTGGCATCCAGGAGAGGTTAAATGAATAAATACACAACTGGAGAAGTTGTATACGTTCTTGATCTTGGGTAGCAAAACCCAAACCAATATAATTCATTTAGTGTCTTATTATTCAGAAGTTGGACTAGAAGCTTCCACAAAGAAGTTAGATGTCATGTCGGATTTACCTCTTTTAAATAAAGCACATAATTGAGTTTCATGATAATATTTTTCCCTACATAAATTTCTATCTTGAAGGAAGAAGAAAATCGCTAAGATTTTCCTCTTAAAAAATAAAATAATTCCTGAATTACATTCTCTTTATTTAAAATAAAGTAAAAAAGAACATGAAGCACAATAAAATGAAATGAAAGAGTGATATCAAAAACTCTGGACAGGAGAAACCACCTTGCTGATTTGGATCATCAGAAAATGTTCTCACATTCCTTTGGATTTCACAGGTTCCAATCCATGTGAAATATTTGACATTTTCACCTTAGTATTTTCACACATACAGGAGACACCTTCCAAGGGTAAAGAGTACATTTTTCTTATGCTGTTGAGAGCTAGTTTCCTGACTCAAACGGGTAAATAAGGAGAAAAAAAATGTTGCTTTAGACTTTTCTTAAATTGGGCAACTCACACAGAAACTCCACATCCAGTGTCTACATGTGACCCTAAGTCAGAACCTTTGTTGTCAGATTGCTAAGAGAAGTCATCCCTTGAACCTACTATGCTTGTGGAAAGCAGAAAAGATGGCAAAACTGTGCATCGATGAAGTTAAATTCCTACAGTCTTCATCACACATTCCCTTGTCACCTAAGTGTTTAATTGACTAAAATTAGACCCCCTTATTTTCAATAAAATGATATAACACCTCCATTTGGCACCAGCTGTATCTTTTGCTCTAATGGTGACCCTTGGAAATAAAAGTCACAGTGTGATATGTTGCATGGATGTGTTTTCTCTTTGTTTCTTTCTTTTTTCTTTTGAAAATAAATTCTGGGATGAGGCTGAGATTTGTGCCTAGAAGATGTTAAGGCAAAAACATGCTAAAGAAGAAATCCAAGAAGTGATCCAAAAGGGCTAGAATACTCTAGGAGGCCACTGTCAGCAGAGAGAAGAGTCTCCATTGAAAACAGGTTGGCAGGAAATAATTCTAGATGTTAGGGATGGGGGTGGTGCAGTTGGTTTTTGCCCTTTGGAGGCTGTGTGTGGAATGCAATGCAGAGAAGACAAACAAAGATTGGGAAATGTGGTATGGTGCAGAGATGGAGGGACAGGAGCTGGCTTCAGTCAGACCTAGTTGAAGCCCAGGCTGTGTAAGCCCAAGTCCCTACCTCCAGGTCACCCATTGACATCACCCATCATGGAGTCCCCACACAGAAGCTGGTTGACAACTCCTCCCCACAGCTCTGAGCTCCAACCCTGCATGGTCCACTTTCCCAGGATGGCAGTTTTCATCATCATTCAAGAGGCAACTTCTTTTCAGTGGTCCAGGCTCCACCACCCTCTTCTTTGGCCCACCATTTACTCTGGATGTATTCTGGGTTATGTCAGGATGTTAGTCCCCACCATTTTCTCTTTTGGCCCACCATTTACTCTGGATGTATTTTGGTTTATGTCAGGAACTTTGTGCTTTGTTTTGTTTTGTTTTTTGGTGCTTGTCCTGGGGATTGAACTCAGGGTCTGGGCACTGTCCCTGAGCTTTTATACTCAATGCTAGTTCTCTATCACTTTTTGAGCCACAGTTCCCTTTACTACTTTTTTTTTATAGTTAATTAGAGTTAACAGTCTCATGGAGGGGCTGGGAAGGTGGCTCAGTGGTAGAGTGCTTGCCTTGCATGCATGAGGCCCTGGGTTCAATTCCCCAGCACCACATAAGCAAAAAGAAAAAAGCCAGAAGTGGCGCTGTGGCTCAAGTGGTAGAGCGCTAGCCTTGAGCTGAAGAGCTGAGGGACAGCGCCCAGGCCCAGAGTTCAGGCCCCACGACCAGACCAAAAACAAACAAACAAAAAAAGAGTCTCATGGATTTTCCTGCCTGGGCTGTCTTTGAACCTCGATCCTCAGATCTCAGCCTCCTGAATTGCTAGGATTATAGGCATGAGCCACTGGGGCCCAGCTAAATTTTGTGCTTTTCTCAGGCCCTGAGAGTGTGTGGAAACCAACCTCTCTGGCCATTCTTGTGTGTTTTACATATTCCTGGCTGGACCCAACAGACACAATGAGTGTAAGTTTGTGGGTCAACTATGTATAGGACAACATGATCGAAGCACCAATGCTTAACCATGTATGCATGGTGAGATTAGACTGCTCTACTGAACCAAACAACACAAGATGTCCTGAAGGTGATCTGCAGGACCATGAGTGAGAGTGAGAGAGAGAGAGAGAGAGAGAGAGAGAGAGAGAGAGAGAGAGAGAGAGAGAGAGAGAGAGTATTCAGGTCCTGATTGCAGACCTAGACCTCAGGCCTAGGTTCCATCTCTGAGCTTTAGTGTTCAAGGATAGTGCTCTATCACTTGAGCCACAGTTCCACTTCTGGTTTTTCAGTAGTTAATTGGAGATAAGAGTCTACAGACTTTCCTGCTTGGGCTGGCTTTGAAACTTGATTCTCAGATCTCAGCCTCCTGAGTAGCCAGTGTAAGCCACTGGCATCTGGCTAAGGTGAGATTTTAATGCCACATTAAACATCTCTTATATGGATCTCAAAGGAGTTCAGTCATGCCAATAATTCCCTCAGGAGCACAATGGTAAGTTCTAATTCTTTTTAAAAGACACATTTATTTGTTTTTAGTATCTTTTTTTTTTTTAAATTTAATTTAATTTTATTTGTGAACATACTGTACAGAGGAGTTACAGTTACATGGGCAGGATAATGCGTACATTTCTTACCAAGCATTGCAGCCTCCTCCTTTGTTTATCCTTCACATCCCTTCCCAGCCTCCCCCCTCTCCCCCCCCCCCCCCACACCAACGTTGTAAAGCTCGTTTTGGACATGACAACTTGTACTTCTCATTGTTGCAACAGGTCCACCTGTATCCTTAAACAACTGGTTTTTCCCCATCTCCTCCACAAGTTATACTGACATCAAATATAGTGAAAGCAGGGGTTATACTGTGGAGGAGGGACATACAAAGCAACAAAGAGATAATCTTATAAATGTGTTAGAAAAACATGCATGAAAGAAAAAAATCATTAAAATACCCATCTAAGGGTTCATTTTCCTGACATCACATTATCTGACCCTTTCCGCTTGACTCATACATATACTAGATATTACAAATAAGGGAAACCATGGGACCTACGTTTCTTTGGGCCTGGCTTACTTCACTTAATATAATTTTTTCCAAGTTTTTCCATTTCCTAACAAATGGGGCAATGTCATTCTTTCTGATGGAGGCATAGAATTCCATTGTGTATATATACCACATTTTCTTGATCCATTCATCTACTGAGGGGCATCTGGGTTGGTTCCATATCTTAGCTATGGTAAATAATGCTGCAATAAACATAGTTGTGCTGGTAGCTTTAGTGTGGTCTTGTTTGTAAACATTAGGGTAAATGCCCAAAAGTGGGATTGCTGGGTCATAGGGGAGCTCTATGTGAAGTCTTTTGAGGAACCTCCATACTGCTTTCCAAAGTGGTTGAACAAGTTTACATTCCCACCAACAATGAAGTAAGGTTCCTTTCTGTCCACATCCCCTCCAGCATCTGTTGTTGTTAGAGTTCTTGATTTTTGCCGTTCTAACTGGAGTGAGGTGATATCTCAATGTTGTTTTGATTTGCATTTCTTTTATGGCTAGGGATGTTGAACATTTCTTCATGTGTCTATTGGCCATCCTTCTTTCTTCTTCAGAGAAGCTTCTCTTTAAGTCTTTCGCCCACTTACTTATTGGGCAGTTGTTTCTTTGAGGATTTGTTGTTGGGTGGTTTAATTTTTTGAGTTCCAAGTATATTTTAGATATGAGACCCTTGTCCGTTGTATGACTAGTAAAGATCTTCTCCCAATCCGTGGGCTTTCTATTGATCTTGCTAGCTATGTCATTTGCCCTGCAGAAGCTCTGCAACCTTATACAATCCCATTTGTCCAACCTTTCTTTGATTTGTTAGTTTTCTGGGTCTCTATTCAGAAAATTTCGGCCTGAGCCAAGGAGACCCAGGGTTTCTCCTATTCCATCCTGTAATGTTTTCAGAGTGTCTGCTTTGAGTTCAAGGTCTTTGATCCATTTGGAGTTGATTCTGGTGCAGGGTGATATATAAGGATCTAGGTTTAGTTTTCTACATGTAGTTAACCAGTTTTGCCAGCACCATTTACTGAAGAGGCTGTCTGTCTTCCATTCTATTGTTTTAGCTCCCTTATCGAAGATTAGATGGCTATAGGTCTGTAGGTTCATTTCTGGGTTTTCAATTCTATTCCATTGGTCCTGAGGTCTGTTCTTATGCCAATAACAAGCTGTTTTGATTACTATGGCTTTATAGTAGAGTTTGAAACTTGGTATTGATATTCCTCCAGCAGTGTTCTTTCCGTTGAGGAGCGTTTTTGCTATTCGGGGTCTTTTATTGTTCCATATGGATTTTTGGATTGCCTCTTCTATTTCCTTGAAGAATGAGGGTGGAATTTTGATAGGTATTGCGTTGAATTTGTAGATAGCCTTGGGAAGTATTGCCATTTTCACAATGTTAATCTTTCCAATCCAGGAGCATGGGAGGTTCTGCCATTTTTTAAGTTCTGTGTTGATTTCCTTTTTCAAGATTTTAAAGTTTTCATCATAGAGGTCCTTCACTTCTTTAGTTAATTCCGAGGTATTTTATTTTTTGTGGGGCTATTACAAATGGAGTTGCTTTCCTAATTTCAGCCACACTTTTCTCATTGTTGGCATACAGAAAAGCCATTGATTTTGGGGGGTTAATTTTATAACCTGCTACTTTGCCAAAGTTTTGAATCAGCTTGAGTAATTTGGGAGTGGAGTCTATGGGATTCTTTAAATACAAGATCATGTCATCTGCAAAGAGGGAGAGTTTTATTTCTTCTTTCCCTATTTGGATCCCCTTTATGTCTGCATCTTGTCTTATTGCTGTAGCTAGGCATTCTAATACTAGATTGAAGAGAAGTGGAGAGAGTGGGCATCCTTGTCTTGTTCCTGAGTTAAGAGGAAATGGCTTTAGTTTTTCACCATTGAGTATAATGCTGGCTGTAGGTTTGTCATATACAGCCTTTATTGTATTGAGGAATGTTCCATGGATTCCTAATTTTTCCAAAACCTTCATCATAAAGGGGTGTTGGATCTTGTCGAATGCTTTTTCTGCATCTATTGAGATAACTATGTGGTTCTTATTCTTGCTCCTGTTGATGTGATGAATAATATTAATTGATTTGCGTATATTGAACCAGCTTTGCATCCCTGAAATGAATCCTGTTTGATCGTGGTGTATGATTTTTTGGATGAATTGTTGAAGTCGATTGGCCAAAATTTTGTTGAGAAGTTTTGCATCAATGTTCATCAAAGAAATGGGTCTATAGTTCTCTTTCTTTGATGAGTCCCTGCCTGGTTTTGGGATGAGGGTTATGATGGCTTCATAGAATGTGTTCGGTAGTGAGCTTTCTCTTTCAATTTCATTGAAGAGTTGGAGGAGTATTGGTGTGAGCTCTGCTTTGAAGGCCTTGTAAAATTCCGCTGTAAAACCATCTGGTCCTGGACTTTTCTTAGCTGGGAGGTCTCTTATTGCTGTTTCTATTTCAATGCTTGATATGGGCCTGTTAAGCTGGTTTAACTCATCTTGGTTTAGTTTTGGCATGTCAATATTTGCTAGGAAAAGGTCCATTTCTGTCAAGTTCTCAAACTTATTAGCATAAAGTTTTGAGAAGTATTCCCTTATAATGTTCTGAATCTTGGTTGCTTCTGTGGTGAGGTTTCCATTCTCATTTCTGAGTTTATTAATTTGGGTGTGTTCTCTTCTTTTTCTGATAAGATTTGCTAAGGGTCTGTCAATTTTGTTAATTTTTTCGAAGAACCAACTCTTTGTTTTGTTGATTCTTTCTATAGTTTTTTTGGATTCTAATTCATTTAATTCTGATTTAATTTTGATTATTTCTTTCCGTCTACTGGATTGGGGTTTATCTTGCTGCTCTTTTTCAAGGAGGTTTAGATGTGTTATTAAATTGCTAGTTTCAGATCTCTCCAATTTGTTGATGTAGGAGCTCAGAGCTATAAACTTGCCTCTGAGTACTGCCTTTGCTGTGTCCCAGAGGAGCTGGTAATTTGTGTGTTCATTTTTGTTGAATAGCATGAACATTTGAATTTCCTTTCTAATCTCTTCCATGACCCACTCTTGATTCAACAGTATGTTGTTCAGCCTCCATGTGATACTGGACTTTCTTTGGTGGCTTTTGGTGTTGAGTTCTAATTTTATTCCCTTGTGGTCAGAGAGAATGCAAGGTATAACTTCAATGTTTCTGAATTTAGACAAGTTTGCTTTGTGGCCTAAAATGTGGTCTATTTTAGAAAACGTTCCATGTGCTGCTGAGAAAAACGTGTATTCTGATGCTGCTGGGTGAAATGTTCGGTAGATGTCTGTTAAGTCTAGTTGATCTATGCAGCTGTTTAGATCTGCGGTTTCTCTGTTGAGTTTTTGCCGAGTTGATCTATCTAGTGGGGAGAGTGGTGTGTTAAAATCCCCAACAATTAATGTCTTTGGATCTATATGGGATTTGAGGGAAAGTAGTGTTTCTTTGATAAATTTGGGTGCTCCATTGTTTGGCGAATAGATATTTAGAATTGTAATATCCTCCTGAAGGAGAGATCCTTTAATTAGTATGTAGCGACCTTCTTTATCTCTTCTCACGAATTTTAATTTGAAGTCTATTTTATCTGATATTAAGATTGCAACTCCCGCCTGTTTATGGGGGCCGTTTGCTTGGTAGATTTTGTTCCAGCCTTTAACATTGAAAATGTGTTTGTTTTTATGGGCAAGATGTGACTCCTGAAGGCAGCAGATAGAAGGGTCTTGTTTTTTAATCCAACTAGACAGTCTATGTCGCTTAATTGGTGAGTTCAGTCCGTTAACGTTAAGAGATAGGACTGAGAGGTATTTGGGAGTTCCTGCCATGTTATCCACCTTCTTGGGGGCTGCGAAAACTGGGTTCTTCCTATGGTTCTTGGATTCTCAGTTTGGGTGCAGTTTCTTGGCCTTTGTTGCGGTCTTGTTGGTTTTCTATGTGTAGGACATCTTTAAGAATCTTTTGTAGGGCTGGTTTGGTGGAGATGTATTGTTTCAATTTTTCTTTGCTATGGAAGGTTTTTATTTGGCCTTCAGTTATGAAGGAGAGTTTAGCTGGGTACAGTATTCTTGGTTGATAGTTGTTTGTTTTTAGGGCATGGCATACATCATTCCAGGCTCTTCTTGCTTTGATTGTCTCTGCTGAGAAATCTGAGGTGATTTTAATTGGTTTCCCTTTATAGGTGATTACCCTTTTCTCCTTGACAGCTTTAAGGATATTTTCCTTGGTCTGAGTTGATCCTGTATGGATTATAATGTGACGATGGGATGTCCTATTCTGGTCTGGTCTATTTGGGGTTCTAAAAGCTTCTTGTATCTGAATAGGCCTATCTTTTTGTATGTTTGGGAAGTTCTCTGCTAGGATCCTGTTAAACAAATTTCCTAGACCATTAACTTCTGTTTCTAGGTGCTCCTCTACACCCATTATCCTTAGATTAGGCCTTCTGATGGTGTCTTCCAGGTGCTGGATAGATCTATCATACTTCTTGGACTTGTCTTGGATGGTTGTATGTTCTTTCTCTATAATATCTAGGCTGTCTTCAATCCCTGAGATTCGATCTTCTGCATGGTCTAACCTGCTGTCAAGACTCTCTACTTTGTTTTTTATCTCTTTTCCTTCTAATTGGTCAGCTTTGATGGCTTCAAGTTCTTTGTTGAAGCTCTGTTTTAGGTCTTGTATGAATTTCTTTACTTCCTTAATTTGGTGTTCAGTGTTTGTTCTCAAATCACTTAGTTGATTGGTTATGGTTTCTTTGGACTCCCATTCCTTCTGTTGGGTTCCATTCAGCATTCCCTTTGTGGTCTCCCTGACTTCCTTCAGCTCTTTGTTAATGGATTCCATGAATGCCTTTAGTGATCTTTGTGTGTTCTCTACCTGGTCTCTCAATTCCTGAATTACTCTTTGATTAGCTTCCTCCCGTTTGTGGGATTCCTGCAGTTCTCTTTCCTCCCGTTCGTGGGATTCCTGCAGTTCTCTTTGAGTGTTCTCAGCCTGCTCACGCCATTGCTCCCTTTCTCTTTGAGTATTCTCAAGTTGTTCACGCAAATCCTGTATCAGTTTTTGAGTAGCTTCCTCATGCTTATGATATTCCTGTATAAACTTTTGGGATGCCTCCTCTCTCTCCCTATCACGTTCATACAGAGTCCTTTGTAAGTTGTCAAACTTCTCATTTATCATGTTTGCCACCAGTGTTTGTAGAGCTATTTGGGAACTCTCCTCTGGATTGTTCATTATCTGATCTGACCCCTGATTATCAAGATTGGGAATTGAGATACCCGGATTTGCCATTTTTCTTGTGTTTTTCCGGCTTACTCTGCCCATTTGAGATGAAAATAGCACCAGTTTTGTGCTAGAACACTATCTTAAGGCAACCATCAACCAACGTTTGCATTTATACAGTCAATAGTCTACAGATACAATCTAGTTCAACAGATACATCTATTCAACATCAAACAACTATATGTTAATGGGCTTCGAACTGCAGAGAAGAATTTGGAAAACCAGAAATTTTTAGGGTTAGGGAGAGATGTGGGTAAAAATTAGGAATAGATTGGTATGGGGAGGCACAGGGAGAGTTAACTATGTCCTAATCTCAATGCAGGAAATAGGTTGGGCAGGATGCAAAGTAGAGAGGGAGAGAAAAAGAAGAAGGGGAAAGGGAAATGAAAAGAGACCAGAAAAAAAATTAGAAACGTAAAAATTAATATAGTTATGGAGATTGAAAGACCATCTATTTAGGGAGGAATGTGAATATAATGAGAAAACAGGAGGGAGATAGAGGAGATGTGAAAAACTTAAAAAATGCTTAAAATATTATATAGGTATAAAGAGGTAGTACTGCTATTAAGGAATTTAAGTCTCAGAGGTTTTGGATTGAGTAATAAATTTGTGGATTAAGTGTGTACACAATGGGGGATAGGGTCTACTAGTTAACTATGGGTTTATCTGAGGATGTGCAGGACAAGAGTTAAGTCACATACAGAAGAACAAAAGAAAGGAAAAGGTGAAAAGGATAAGAAAGGGAGAAAAAAAAGATCAGAAGTTCAGTAGAGCTAGACAAAAAACAAAAAGATAATTAAGAAAGAAAGAAAAAGAGAGAGAAGACAAGAAAAGAAAGGAAAACGTACATTCACGTATTCCTAAAATAAAAATTATAAGAGGGAAAAAAAAGTTACTGGAAAACAATTATTTTTTCAAAAAAGGCAAAAATTAAAGATTAATAAAAGTTTTAGAAAAGGAAAAAAAAAATTTATATATATAAGGTACCAAAAAAAAAGAAAAAAGAAAAGAAGAAAAAAAAGTTCTTTGATTTTTTTTTTTTTTTATTTTTTTGGGAGGGGTGGGAAGAATCCTGTATCTCCCTTTTGTCTGTAACCAGCCTCTTGTTGGAGTCTCTGGTCAGCTTGAGGTCCTGTGGCTTGATTGGTTTCTTAAGTCAGTTTGTTCGAACAGGCAGAAAAATGCTCTGCTTTACCCAAGATTTTGAGATCCCCCTCCCAGGTTAGTTTAATGGGAGGGTGATCTGCTTTGAGAATCACAAAAGAGGGGTGATGAGGCTAGGTTCTGGGTAGAGTTGAGGCCTTTCAACAAACAGTAGCTTTTCCCTGGGGCTATTTTGTGAAAAATTCACAGAACCCACCCTGGAGCCATTGTCAGGGTTTCTGTTTTTCAATTGATTGTGGTGGCTGCTAGAGGGAGGGGCAGCCTCTGGCTCTGGTTACCCGGTGAGGAGAGCCACTCCAATGGCTGGTGCCTGAGCTGGGTGACTTTTCCCTGGATGGAGCTGAGTCTGGCAGGTCACTTTGCCGTTAAATTCTTGTGACCTGTTATATGACTCGTTTTATTCCAAGGCCTGAGTTGGAGCTAGCAGCTCCTCCGAGCTTTGTCGGTATCCAAGATGGAGATCACCGGTGCTGGGGGTGGAGGGGTGGCCTTCCCTCCTCTGCTCCCAGAGAAGGAGTGAGGATGTCGGGCTTCTACTCACGCCGAGTCTTGGATCCTGGGTCGTCTCTGGTCTGCAAACTGCAGGATGAAGATGTCCGCTCCTTGTCGGTTCTTGCTGGTGTTGAGTAGAATCCTCTCGCCCGCTGCGTCTGGCTCCTTCGTCCCGGACTCTCTGTGTGAGCGCTCAGGTATGGCCGCGGCTGCGGTCGCCGCTGTGACCCTGCTGCCGCCGCCGCGGCTGCTGGCAGGCGCTCAGATGTGTCTCCTTGTCTTGGCTTCCCCTCTCTTGTCTAACTCTCTGTCCTGTGATGGCACACTTGGTGTGATTCTCTGGCTTAGGACTGTTCACTGGAACTCTAAACCTGCTTTCTATGCGAGAGCTTGTTCAGATTCCAGCTTCTCCTCCGCCATCTTCCCGGAACTCTCTGTTTTTAGTATCTTTAAGTAGCTGTGCACAGGGGTTTGAATTCAACACGTTGGTTTATGAGTATAGTGCATCTTGATTAATGTATTATCTTCAATCATTTATTCCCATCTCTCTCAACCCCATCTGTTTCCTCAAGTTACCTGGTTCCATTTTCCCATATATATGTATATGTACATATATACACATATTATGATTTAATCTGTCTATGTTTCCTCTTTCTATTTGTGTATATAAAGATAATAAAAATTAAACAAAATTTTAAAAAGAATTATTTTCAATAAACAAATGTACCATCCTAAGTAAGGTAATAAAATAAAGATGTGATGTGGGGCAAATGGAGGGAAAAAGAATATATGGACAGCCTTCAGCTTTCTGGTCAGGTTGAGTAGATTCTGAGGCAGAGGGATGTAAAGTCCAGAGCATCACGAGAGGAATCTGGACTTCAGCTGGAATAATTAATAGACAGATGGCAATTTAACCTACTCTGGTCATTGAAATAATGTACAAAGTCGGCAGAGCACAAGAGAGAAGAGCTTGCCTGTGGCAAAACACAAGAAACAAAAGCGTTCATTTCTCCTCAGTAGGTGAAATAAGTCAATCAGGTGAGTGTCTCCACACATCATCTTCTAATCCCTGCCTACGTTACCAGGTCAAGCCATGGACTTGCTGAGAAGACACAGGCAGTAGAATTAGTCGTAGTTTCAGGTTTGAATCTTAGCTTTGTTTATTTTGAATGACTGTGGTCTTTCTAATCTCTGGCATTCTCCATCATGACAGTACCTTCTTCTCAGAGCTATATTTATTCTTACAGAGATCATAGGAGAGACCAGCTGTAGAAGGAGGTTGCCTGAAGAACACTGGGTTCAGTTTCCAGCATGTGGCAAGCAGCTGGCTTCCGGGTGCTGTGGGCTGGAGGGAGATGTCCAGAGGAGAACAGACTGGCAGATGTCCCTTTTGAGGCTTTCATAAGCATGGTGATGCTTGGGGAAAATGGAGGTGCTGGGGTCTGCTATTTTCCTTAAGTAAAAGGAAAACTTATGAAATGTTTTCAAGCTGATTGAATATTCTCCTAGGAAAGAAATGGATGGCATCAACAAATTGTGCACATCAGATCTTTCTTTGACACATATCTGTTCCAACTTCCTTTGAATCTCAAATTAAAGGCTTCTCAGCTATAAGTTAGCTTAAAAATGCTGTACTTTTATCTTTTCTTCTCCCATGTTTTGATTGATCATCCTATCACTACTATAGACACTGTTGAACTATTATGGTGGAGACAGTTTTAGTCCTAAACAAATATGAAGTAAACAAATGCACAGGGACTCTGACTTCCCATCATTGGACTTGGGAATATTCATATTTCTGATTCAGTCATTCCTTTGCACTGTGCTACATGACAGCCAACATCTCTATGCAACAGGCTGTGTGATCCATTATTTTGCCCAACAGTAGGTATTGCCAGTGTTCTGAGCACAAATAAAGAAAGCTAGAATAAAATATGATGTTCATAGTCTACATTCAGTAAATACATTTTCAGCTTACAATAGATTTATCAGATAGTCCTATCATAAGCCAGGAAAGCTCTGTAATAGAATCTAACTCTATATTATTGGTGGTAAAGTAAGACTTTTTCACTGGGTGATAGTGGCTCACACCTATAATCCTACCTACTTCGGAGGCTGAGATCTGAGGATCATGCTTCAAAGCCAGCCCAGGCAGGAAAACCTGTGAGACTCATATCTCCAATTAACAAGCAAAAGGCTAGAAAGTGGAACTGTGACTCAAGTGGTAGAGAGCTAGCCTTGAGCTAAAATGCTCAGGGACAGTGCCCAGGCCCTGGAACACATAAACACACACACACACACACACACACACACACACACACACACACACTTTTTTTTTCAATGAAATTTCTATATAATGTAAAACATGTTAGATATGTGACCTTTTTCGTCTCCTTCTTCTCCTTCTCCTTCTCTTCCTCCCCCTCCTCCTTCCTCATGGATATTTGTAAGGCAGGCATTCTACCACTTGAGCCATATCTGCAGCCTTTTTTGCTTTAGTTCCCTTTCACAAAGAATCTTGTGCTTTTTGCCCAGATATAGTCTTGAACAGTTGATCCTATTACTTTGACTTCCTGAGTAGCTGGGATTACAGGTGAAGGAGACCATACTAGGCTAAAGAAAGAATACGTATTTTTTCATTAACACATATCTAGTAGTTCAGTCAGGGTTCCTCTTCTTTTGTCACAGAATCCCCGAAGGATCTCTCATCACTCACCACATGGCATGCACAGGGAACCCCACTTTCCAGATAAGTATTTCCATAGTCTGTGAAAGGAAGAGAGAGAAAGCTCCTTGGCTTTAGGTAAGGCCAGGTGTTTTTCTTTTATCCGTGCAAGGCAGGCAGGCTGGCTGGGGCATCTTTGCGATGTCCATTGATGGTCCATGTTTTGTCTGCAGATTTTTCTGTCTGCATGATTCTATTTCCTCTCTTATCTTCCACAGCAGGCAGCTGAGACACTCAACAGAGTGCCTTGATCTCTGAAGGAGAGAGAGGAGCTTGCCTGCTAGGTCCCTTTGACCTCCCTCTGCTGTTCTGCAAACAGTGATGGTTTCACAGTCTTCTCTAAACCACAGTCACCTTTGCTCCCAAGTTCTGCTTCGCCCAAGCGCCTGGAGCAGGGCACCATTGAATGTATCCTACGTGATCAGTGGTTTCCTGTGGAATCTGCTGCTCGTTTGTGGAAGAACCAAGGAAATGTTTCCTATCCTGGGGATTTCTGTCTCTTAGATTTTTCCCTCTTAAAATGTGATTGTGAAAAGCAGATGTTTCAGTAAAGCTGAAAGTCTAGGAAATATTCATCATTGCACGATAACTTAATACCTCTGGAGAGACAATATCTGGGGTAGCAAATAGAACTTTGTTTTTCTATTCCTGCCATGGAATAGAATTGAAAAATATGACTTCTGCATGGAGTCTACATTCAAATCTATTGTGGTTGGGTATGCCAACTGAAGGGGGTTTCTTTGTTTCCATAATCAGTTGTTGATCTGTTTTTCTGAGTAGAAGCAGATAAAGACACCAAAAATAAAATTTCTTCCCTCATATCACAACATGGATAGCAAAGTTCCTCTAAAAGGTTGCATCTACTCACAGTATCTAACGTTAGCATGATGGAACTCACAGGAAAAAGTCATTATACAGTGACTAGGTTGGCCCATACAGTGACTAGGGAGGACCATCGTTTGAGACCAACCCAAGCATAATTCAAGAGACTCCATCTTAACCAATGCCTGAGCACCACAGTGGCATAGGCTTGTTAATGCCAGCTACCCAGAAGGCACATGTAGGAGCATTGCAGCTCAGGCCAGCAAGACATAAAAGTAAGACCATACTTCAAAAATCACCAATGCATGATGGGTACAGGTGGCTCATGCCCACCTGCAAGCCTAGCTACTCAGGAGGTAGAGATCCCAGGATTGCAGTTCAAAGCCAGCTGAGACAGGAAAGTCTGTCAGACTTTTAATGCCAATTAATCAAAAAGGCGGAAGTGGGGCTGTGGCTTGAGTAGGAGAGCACTAGACTTGACGTAAAAGCTCAGAGAGAGTGTCCAGGCCCTGAGTTCAAATCCCAGGACTGGCACAAAAATATGCAAAAAGGTATAGAAAGTAGAGCTTACGCGGTAGAATGCCTGCTTGGGACATATGTGGCTCCAAGCTCAATCCCTCATACTGCACCAACAATAACAAAAGAAGTCATCACCACAACTATCAGGCAGCCACACGGAGAACTAGACATGCCCAGAACATACCAATTATAGGCTTTCCTGGTAAGGTGAACTTGAACCTTCTGGAAAGGCTTGGAATTACAGAATTTGGGTTTTAACTACCAGAAGCACTAAAAATGTGGCGTGTTCATTCAAATAAATGTTCTAGTCGTGATAATGTGTTGAAGCCACCTTTGTTTTCTGACATTTGTCTGTGCAAGGCATATAATCTATTACATTGATTTTTATACTGAAGGAATATGTTGAAAAAAACCAACATTTTGTTTTAGCTGCTATTCATATCTGGCGTGTGACAAGCAGGTAGCTAATTAGTTATGATATATTGACAAGTATTCATGATTTTCTTTCTTTTATGATGAAGGAAATAAGAAATTCTTTGGCTGAGATGTCATAGGATATTATAATGATGCAGTGCTAGTAATACTTTCAACTTGGGAAATATAGTAGCTGTTTTTCTTTCTTTCACCAAAGTAACAAATAAGCAAATTTACATCTTAGATACAATCTTCCCTCAGTTCATTACTTTCTGGAAATTTCTCTGAACATAAACTAAAACTGTGTAAAATTGTGGCCAGCATGCTAGTTGCCAAGCACAGTACACAACTGGGAACTCTTTATGAAAAGCAGGTTTACTATGGCTAGACTTGGCAGTATACTACAGTGCCAAGCCAGTTTTGGGGTAGCCCAGACTCCCTGCTTACGTTTAATCTTGAACTTGTACATTAACGCATTGAGCTTTTAAATGCTCCATGTGAGGTTTACTTATGTTCTCTTATTTTAGAAATACTATATTGGCTATTTGCATGATGCATAATAACCAAGAATGTACCTTTCTAAGAATGTGCAAAAATGTCCTCACTGGAAGATCCATCAGCTGAACTAATCTTCCTTCTTCTTTCTCCTTTTTTCCTTGCTTCTCTTCCTTCCCTCCTTCCCTCCCTCCCTCCCTCTTTCCCTCCCTCCTTCCCTCTTTCCATTTTTTCCTCTCTCCCTTCCTTCCTCCCTTCCTCCCTCTCCCTCCCTCCCTTCCTGCATTCCTGCCTGCCTGCCTTCTTTCCCTCCTCCTCTTCCTCCTTTCTTATCCTTCCTTCTTTCTTCTTTTTCTCCTTTTTTCTTCTCCTTCCCCCTCCTCTTCCTTCTCCTCCTTCTCTTCTCCTCCCTCCCTCTCTCCTCCTTCCCTCTCTCTGTCTCTCTCCTCCTCCCTCTCTCCTACTTCCCTCCTTCCCTCCCTCCCTCTCTCAACTGATCTTCCATTAAGCTAAATCCCCAATCATGAATCTCCTAATGTCTAAAGTTAAGAACACCTGGGCTGGGAAGGCGGCTCAGTGGTAGAGCGCTTGCCTTGCATGCATGAGGCCCTGGATTCAATTCCTCAGCACCACATAAGCAGAAAAAGCTGGAAGTGGGGCTGTGGTTCAAGTGGTTCAAGTGGTAGAGTGCTAGCCTTGAGCAAAAGCAGCTCAGGGACAGTGCCCAGGCCCTGAGTTCAAGCCCCAGGACTTCCAAAAAATAAATCCTGATATGGCCAATGACACTAGAGTTTCAGATCAGGGGAAAAAAAAAGAAAAGAAAAGAAGAAAAGATGGAGATTATTATATAAGACACATGCCAATAACCACACTTGTGATCTGTGAGACACTTATCTCCAATTAACCAACAAAAAACTGGAAATGAGTGTGTGGCTTAAGTGGTAGAGCACCAACCATGAGCAAAAATGCTAAGGGACATATTTGTTGGTTTTAAAAAGAGAATTGAACTGCTTCAAATATTATTTGGGTGCTCAGTTCAGCAGCACATGTTCTAAAACTGAAGGCTGCAGAGGAGACTGGGATGGCCTCACAGCCAGGATCCTGTGCATGCTCTCACCAAGTTCTCTGTTAAAAAATTCTTTTTGCAAGACCCATGACTCTTTCATTACTCATTCTACAAGTGTAAACTTGACCTGGAGGGCTCCTGACAGATTCTTAGAAGACTCTCGAGGATACTGGTGTGGCCAACTCCATCAGGATCAGAAGGGACAGGCTTACTCTTGATAAGACTGCGAGGGAGAGTTAGGCCTCTGTAGCTAGGTGGAAGATGGCAGCCAGGATGGCTTCCAACACTGGGGAGCTGGGAGGTCCTGGGAGGGTCTGGGGTGACCCAGCAACACCAAAAGGAGAAAGACAGCAAAATACTTGTGCCCTGGGGGGAGGGATGACTCCACAGAAATGGGAGGAACCAATCATGAGACTCCTTAGCCCACACATGTCCATCCCTCAACCAGTCAGAGCAGGAGCATGCCCTAAGTGGGCGGAGCAAGGGGCCATATATATATATAAAACAGGCCTTGATAGAACAGTGGACACTCAGCCTCGGGACCCTGTCTTGTGCAAGGGTCCATTTTGCTGTTATTTTCCCATTTGAAAATAAACCTGGCCTGTCTGCTTTAAACAAGTTCTGGTCTTTGAAGAAAATGAATTTGAGCCCTAGACAGTATCCACAGCATTGAAAGCTATATTGTAGCATGGGTTGGGGGTGTACTGAGAGAGCAGACAGATGCTGGACACTGGAGGTCAGATTGCAAAGGAAGTTTTGTTTGAATCATGGATGGAAACAGGCAGCATTGAAGTGTCCTTTGGCTAGTCACTATGGCCCATGGAGACGGAGTCCTCAGTTAAATGGCGAGCAGAACAACACAGGATTTGACAAGTGTGTGGCTCTATACCAAAAATAATATAGATATACAATAAATAGAAAAACAAAATATTATACATAATTTTATATAAAATATACAAAAATAAAATAAGCCCTATGCCTATTTTATGACAAGGCAACTATGAGATTCAAGTCTCACATATGAATTTACTATGAGTTATGTGCAGTTGAGTAAGTTGTTTTACTTGTCTAAATCATTTTTCTCTATGCAGAAAAGGGCCTCTGGAGGCCCAAATGACCTTGAAGGGTCCTCCTAACTCTAGACCTGTGTGGAACTGCTGAGAATGGAAATGAGCACCAGTGGGAAGACGACTCACCAAGCCTCAACAATGCTTTATTGATTTCCCAGAAGGCTCCTTCTTCGTCATGCCTATGTCTGATGCTTCAGGTATGTTAAATACTGAAGTGATTAGTTATTAAATGCATTAATATCATTTTATTTTTGAAGACAGAGCAATCCATTGAAGCCATTTTGACATTTGTTCCAGCCATGGGGAACTCAGGGACGTCAGGTTCCAGAAGAACAGAAGCTGTATTGACTTACTGTGTGCTGTGTGGAAAGTCACCAGGGCCAGCTTTGGCCACAGAACGCTATACCAGGCCGTTGTGGTTCTCAGATGAGAGCGAGTGGAGAGGGTTTTCCAGAGCTGCTGCTTCACGGAGCATTTGGAGGTATTTCAACACATTTTGCATCTTGGCACAGTGAACCTGTTATGAATTTTCTGAGCCTGGCTGTCTCCTACCCCAATCATTACCTTATTTTGGCAGACAGGAACAACTGGGAACACATGTGGGAACACGAATGGGAACATGTTGCTCCCAGTGGTCTCTGCAGGGCTCATACGTTCCATTGGGCAGAGTCTTACAGAGCGAGGCTGGAAGGAGAAAGGCCTCTGGAAGGATCCAACTCTAATCCCCGTGCTGAGCAACACCCTGGCTTTTTGCATTCTGGGATATTGTAGTTCCACCTACCCTTGCTAATACGGACAAAATATTTTGTCCATCAAAGGTATACTCAAGCCATGTGTATTTATGCTGACCTGTTTTTTGTATGTTGTAATTTGTTGGGCTTTGTTCAAGCCATAAAAATAGTGTAGATAATTCTTCTACAACGTTTTCTACAAACATGATACCAGACACATTATTTTGGAGGGGAAATGTATAGCAATCGAAAGCTTTTCATTTACTTGGTGCTTAAAACATATGAAATCTTAAAAAGCAATATAAAAGCAAATATAAAAGCAATATAAATAAATTCAGACTAAAACAAAGAGATATTAGCTCATCCTCCTATTTAATGGACAAGATTTTACAGCAGTTCCTAACCTGGTTTTCTGGATGTCCAGGAATTGAATGGACAGTTATTTATTTAATGGTTCCTACTACTCAATATGAAAATAATTGTTGACAGCAGTCTCATTGAGTGAAGATGCTTTCTAATATGGAATGTTATCACTGTGTTCCTATCTTATGGATACCTTTACATTTAAAAGTGAGCCTTGTATGCCACAGTGATTGTTAGTTCAGATGATGAAATGCCTATTAGTAAACATGTTTGTGATTTCGTCTTCTGGATGGTACATTGTCCTCTAAGCTGGACCTCTTTTGCTTGAGTTTAAGGATGGGATTATAGACAGGATTCAGACTTACTTGAAATATTTAGCATAGGAAGTGGCGCTGTGGCTCAAGCAGTAGAGCGCTAGCCTTGAGCTGAAGAGCGCAGGGACAGCGCTCAAGCCCAGAGTTCAAGCCCCCGGACCGACAAAACAAAACGAAAAAAACAGAAATATTTAGCATAGTGTGAAGAGGAGGGAGTCATAGTGTTTTAAAATGCAACCCGATGGAGGAATGAAATGTGACTTACTGTGTGAAATTTTATGTCCACATACACAATTGTTAATATATTGTTATATAATAGAATTTATATTTATATCTAATATAAATCTGTAATGATACGAGTTATATAACACAATATTTGAATTAAAAATTATAAAAAATATGAATTAAAGTGAAAATAAACAAATGTAAAAATAACAAAATATAATCATATTTATATATAAGTATATAATAGAATATTTTAAATGAATATTATATGTATATAATTTACTTATTTATTTTTATATTATATGGTATTGTATATAACTATATATAATTTATTAGTACATTTATATACAATTATATAATTATTTGATATAAATATTATATAAATATATTTTATTCATATTAGATATTAATAAAGCCATTATACCATAGTATGTTTTTAATTAATTATTAATATAATATTAATTGATAGGTATATATTAATTTTATGTATTATATACTATATGATAAAATTACCTGAATAATGTATTGTGTAGTATAAATGTATATACCATATAAGATGTTTTATATAGTATATGAATTGCTTAGTTTATACACATGTATAGACAATAGACTTTATATTTATACATTTTATAATTACATAAATTGTATTAAATATTTATAATATGCAAGCTCTAGAAAACTATCCATCAGCAGTTTTGATTGTTTTTGTGTCAATCCTAAGTTTTGAGCTCAGTGTCCTGCACACTGTTGGCTGCTTTCCTCCAGGGCGATCTTCTCCCAGTTGCAGCAAACCTCCACATCTCCAGGGTCATGATGTATTTGGCAGCCAAGTCTTCCTTTTATTCTGCTGCTTAAAAGGCCCATTCCATCATGCTCTTCAGCTTCAACTTGATACTTGTACTAGTACAAGCTTTTGCTCATTAGGTTTTATCAACCCAAAGTCTTTGTTCTTTCTAGATTTCCTTCTCATCATTCTCCATGTAGCTCTATTTTTCTGAATGTAAGTTTCTTAGGAAAATGCTTCCTGAGTTTTAATATTCCCCAATTATGCTCACAGGAGAGTATTTCCAGTTTTTTTTCTCTTTAGTATGGTTAGTGAATACAACATTATGAATAAGATGGCTTCAGTTTTTCAAAGAACATTTCTGCAGTGTTATTCATTATTGAGCTCTTACTATAATTATAACATCGGGTTCAGCTGGAAAGTTGCACAATTGGACACTGGAGTTTGGCAGGTGTTCAGAGGCTCTTGTTCTTAGTGCTGGTGCCGTGATGTCATTGTAACGGAACAGCTGGCCATAGACTCTCATGTGTGTTGACTGATGTGTGCCGAGAACACAATCCCTAATCTAACAGGTTTGGTGACAAACGATTTATGAGATGCTGCTAGTGACCACTATCTAAGTTAATCAAACAAGTGTTTTTCATCATAAATGTTTGTCAGGAGGGCAGCCTGGAGGCAAAAGTGACTTTTCATTGATTGTGTGGCATCATTGAATTTTTAAACTCAGAGTCTCACACTCTTCCTTGGCTTTTTCCATTCAAGGTGGGCACTCTACCACTTGAGCCACACTTCCAGCTTTTTTGTTGGTTCCTTGAAGAGGAGAATCACATGGATTTTTCTACCTAGACTAGCTTTGCCTCATTATCCTTAGATCTCAATCTCCTGAGTAGCTAAGATTATGAGTGCGAGCCATCATTGCCTGTCTTTGGTTGGACATCCACTTGCCGTGGAAGGTGAAGTAACAGCACCCGCAAAGGAGGTACACACCTTCTCCTTGCACATCTTGTCAGCAGTGAGGGGTATGTGGCAAAGGAGAATTGAGGGAGCCGCTTGGGCATTGTCCAGGTGGGTCTGACCTCACAGGCAAGGACCCTACAGGTGGGTGAAGTCTGCCAAGGGGAGGAGCTGAAGATGGCAGCCCGAGGAAGCAGGGAGCAGCCAAGGCTGCTACATTCGAAGGTGGAATGGGCCCAGGAGCCACAAAGAGGTCAGAAAAGCCCTGTTCCACCTAATACAGGACTTATTTTTTCTTCCTACTTTACTTTATTGCTGTTTTAGAAGTGATATATGATGGGATTCTTTTTACATACATGAGGTAATAAGCACATTTCCTTGTACTTAGTGTCATCTGTTCCCTCATTGTCTCCCATTGCCTCCCTCCCATCTCCACCCACCAGTTGCGTGGTTCACTGTAATCAATATCCAGCGCAGCCCTTGTGCTCCGCGGCTGCACTCTTTTCATTCTGTTTCCTCTGGTTCTGTGCCCTCCTCCCCCCCTCCCTCCCCCCCCCCCCCCCCCCCCCCCGCCACCTTCCCACAGATGTGCATGTGAGTACACTGGATGTAAGGCAAAGAATACAGAGTCATCAGAAAAAGAAAAAAAAAAACAAATTAGAAACAAGTCCTGCGTTTCCTTATCTTTGGAGTTCGTTTCAGTATGTATATTATTTTATATACATATGAAGAGGCACTTGCGTATTTCACCTTTGTGATTTTTCTGCTAAGACTATCCACTTTTGGTCTTACTGTATGTGAGTAAAATTCTGTGTAATTTGTCATATCCCAGTGCATTTTAGATATAACTTGTGCATTATCGGGGAGAATATGCACTGTTTGTCTCTCTGATCTCGGTTTACCTCACTTAACATGATTTGTGCTAGTTCCATCCTGCAAATGACATTATTTTATTCAGAAAGAACTTCCTTTTGCATCTGCAGAAGAAATGCATACCAGGTGCCAGTGGCTTACATCTATGATTCTGTTACTCAGGATGCTGAGATCTGAGGATCACTGTTCAAAGCCAGCCTAGGCAGAAAAGTGTGCGAGACTTCATTCCCAATGAGCAAGCGAAATGCTGGACTGGAGGTGTGCCTCAACTGGTTGAGTGTCAGCAATGAGCAATAAAAAGTGAAGAAGATTTGGAGGCCTTGAGTTCAAGGCCTAATTTTCTCTCTCTCTCTCTCTTTCTCTCCCTCACACCCACACACCCACACACCCACACACTCACACACTCACACACAGATGCATCCATGGCAATTTCTTGATTCTAGCCTAAGGAAGAGCCCCTTCAGACTTGGGGCTTTAACTCAGGTCCTTGCACACTCTCTTGTGATTGAGGATACAGAACTGAAGTTAGGGGCAGCCCCTGCTTTGCAGTTTACAAGCTGGTGAAAGAATCAAGGAAACAAAATGGGCACCTGATTTGCAGGGTCTTTACTCAGTTCACAAACTGATCTCAACCTCTTAGCCTCCTTCCCCAGGTAACAGTGTTCAGGAAGGTTGCTCTCCCTTCCTGGAGCACTGGAACTTTGAACAGAACTGTCCTGGTATCAAGAGTGGCTGGCACAGTGTGTGTGCACAGGATGCGTGGCACAGTGTTAGTCGTGATGCACAGATGTGTTCCCCTGCTGCTGAGAACCTTCTGGAAGACCAGATTCCTTTTCTTTCCCACATGAAGCTGTTCAACATTCTGTCTGATTCTGTGTCATAATCCCATCCAATTCCCTCTGTGTTAGATTGAATGATTTTAATTAAAAAATAATGGCCTTTAATACAACATCCTCCATTGTAACTGACTTAAAATAGGCTTTCTTAACCTGGGTTTCATAATAAACTGGAAATTGGTGAGACTTTGGCCATCAAGTTAGCAAGAGACCTGGCCAGGTAGGTGCAGCCTGGCCATGCCGGACTTCCACCCTGGCTTTTCAGGTATGGGACTATAAGATCTGAAGCAGGAAGAGCAGCATGTGTCGCGGGCATACTGCCAAATGCATTCTGCAAAGCTGGTTCTTTACAGAACCAAACGTTGCCCAAGCTAGCTCGATGAGGCTTGGTTTACAGCATCCAGACATGAGTCCTTGGAAGAATTCTCCTGACTGCTCTCTATCAATGCCTCTGACGTATGTTGAGGAGCATTCCACTCTTAGTTGTACTTAATGTCAAAGACATTCAGCAGTTGGGACTGTTTCCTTCTTGCTAGCTAGGACACACCTGGATGTCTCCACAGATATTTACATGGGAGATATTCTTTGAAGGTCTAAGTGACTGCCCAAGCATAGACCCCCAGATTCTCCTTTGTAAGATGTTTTGAATCTACTTTTATTCCACCCCACAAAGCATGACTACAGAAAGCATCTCTGTAGGCTGTATTCCACTTATCTCTTCAATAGCTCTATTGGAAGTGTGAAGTACCAATTCATTTTTTTTTTAAACAGGAATCTCTAACTTAGAATGCTGGTATTTTTTTTTTTTTTGGTCAGTTGTGGGACCTGACATCTGAGCCTGGGCGCTGTCCCTCAGCTCTTCAACTCAAAGCTAGTGCTCTGCCACTTGAGCCACAGCACCACTTCTGGCCTTTTCTGCTCATGTGGTGCTGAGGAATTGAACCCAGGGCCTCATGCATGCAAGGCAAGCACTCTACCACTGAGCCACCTTCCCAGCCCAGAATGCTGGAACTTTCATGATTACTAATGTAGCCAGCACTGGTGGCTCACAACTTTAATCTTAACTACTCAATGTAGTAGGAAGACCCCTGCTCAGGCAGGCAAGCCCACCTAGTCATCCGAAGTGACAGAGCCCACAGCAACAGAGTTGTTAACAAAGAAGCAACTTGATTGAGAAGGCTCCTACACTGACTGGTCAGGGCCACAGCACAGACTCAGGAGCTGATACTGTGACCCTAGTGGCCCCTATTCTTTGATTTTTTTAAAGGCAAAATCCTATGAGGTCGAGCCTGGTCATTCATATGTGACCAATGGGATCAAAACCCACACAAAGGATTGTACAGTCATACCAGACCACACACAGGTGGCCAATAGGCGGAGTTTACCCTAAGTATGTGCAAAAGGCAGGGTCTACCATAAGCATGTGGTGTGGCCAGTTGGAGCCAGATTACAACCTGTTTTATGGGTCAGTCTTTAACCCAACAATCAAGGGCGGGCTAGGTTGTTAGGGGGAGGGAGACCAGATGCATTTTTTTCATTGTGGGAACTAGGCCCATCAAGTCTGAAATCCCTAAAACAAAGGCAAAGCTCAAAATGGAATCCTACCAGTTTAGGCCCCATCTCAGGGTCCACTTCACTCAGGAGATTGAAATCTAGGATAGCAGTTCAAAGCCAGCCCTGAAAGCAAAGTCCATGAGACTCTTATGTCCAATTAATGTCCAACAAGTCAGAAGTGGAGCTGTGGCTCAAGTGATTGAGCCTTAATCTCGAGCAAACAAAGCTCAAGGACAATGCCCAGGCCTGAATTCAAACTGCAGGACTGTGTTATAAAAAGAAAAGATTGCTAGTGTTTTCAAGTATAACAAGTGAAGAAAAGATAAAGCCAGGCAGTATCTGTGATTTGGCCAAACATGTTTCAAAGCAGATTGACCTCGCTTATTAATTGTCATGAAGGCTGAATGTTTGTCCAAGTTACCCAGGAACAAGGCAACCAAATCCAACTTCCAATAACAGACAGTAAGCTGAAAGGAGGGACTGCTCTCCTGATGGGTAGGAAAGTATGTCACATGACTTTGTTTCTCTCTTCCTCTTTGTCTCACAGTATGACTGACAACTCATCTGTCAAATAGGATGTTTGCTTTCGAATTTGAACATCATTATTTCCCATAGTACTCAGCTCAACTTCTGGGAAAATTCTCATAAAAAATACTATCAATCCTCTTTTGCTCCACAGTGCCCTCCCACCATCAGTTTTGATGTCGTGGTAGCTTTACGTTTCATAAGATTTAAATACAGAACATTTTAATGATATTCCACTCTGATTAATTATTTTACTTATTTATTTAATGCTAGCACTGGGGCTTTGCACTCTTGCTAGGCTTTTCACTTCAGGCTGCTTCTTTACTACTTGAATCACAGCTCCACTCTGGCTTTTTATTCATTAATTAGAGATGAGTCTCTCAGATATGTCTGCCTCTCTTGGTTTCCAACCTTGATTCTTAGACCTCAGTCTTCTGAGGATTATAGGCGTGAGCCCCCAGTGTGAGGGAACAATGTGATTAAATGTTATTCTACTTGCAAATATGTTCTGGGGTGGTGATGCACAGAGATAATTCAGAATCATGTAAACAGGGCCATGGATGTAGTTTTGGACAAGCTTCTTTATCATTCTTTTTGCGATGCTTTTTTTCTTAGTATATGATTAGTGTTCCTGGTGAAAAAGCTAACAAGAACAGAAGGAAATGTTAATATGGACCCAGAATTCCTGTTACATGGAAGCTGTACGGTATATGGAAGTTTATTTTCTAACTGAACAAAATCTATAGAACACATTTAAATCTGGATGCAGTGGTGACCATAAACATAAACACAGATTTCAGATCAGAAAGAAGAAATTTGTGACATACAATCTCATCTAGCATGCATTGATCTGGAACTGGGTTATATTGCCCTGCAAAGTTTGAATGATGGAAGGACAAACTGGCTGTCCACAGAAGTCTTATGTGCCCTTGTTTTCTATGTTCCTACATCAAATTACCTATAGGCAATGGACATCTGCTTCTGTTATTCATAAGGACTTGGAGAAAGGTCACAAAAGGTGAGAATATAGTGGTTCTTTTTTAAAAAATGAGAAGGGACAGGAGAGTAAGGAAAAAAAAAACAAAGGAGGGGGTAGCAGTGTTTGACAAGAAATGTACTCATTACCTTACCCATCTAACTATAACTCCCTGTACAATATCTTTACAATAAAATGCAATTTAAAAAGGTAAGAGGTGATCAAATCATTCTAAGTAGAACCCTCAAACAAGCTGTTCTCATTACAAGGTACCAGCCCAGATTCACAAATTAAAATAATTGTGTAGATGTATGGAATCAACTACCAGTGGCTCATGTCTACCTGGTGGATTGCAGTTCAAATCTAGCCACAGCAGAAATGTCTGAGAGACTTCATCTGCAATTAACCAGCCAAAAGATGGACTGGAGAGGTGGCTCAAATGGGAGGGTACAAGTCATGAGGTAGCAACTTCAATGTCAAAACAAACATATACTCATGTGTATGGAATAACTCTAAGGTGTGTGGAATGGCTCTAAAATAGTTTCTTTAACATATTTCCTCCAAGAACTCCAATTCTACTTGGAATTTCTCCTAAGACCAAACTTCATATAATATTTCATATTATATGCTCCATTCCATAATGGTTTCCCTAATTCTCTATTGGCAAGTAAGGTGATTCTTCACTCTCATTTCCATAGATGCAAGATGATATCAGATGCACTCTAGAAGTGTATTTGATTTTTATAAGCACATGGAGTACAATATATATTCAACACCCTTCTATTTTCTTGAGCTCACTTTACAGCATGAGCCAAGACATGTTCAAGAGTTGGCTGATGTCATTTAGCTAGAGGGAAAATAAATGTTATTCATTGTTCTAAAAGGTACAAAAGGATAAAAAATAATTAGCCATAATTGTCTTTTGAAGATATGTATCAAAATAAATCTAGGAACAAAGAAGTCTTTTGCATCATTATGCTTTATTGCACTCATGAGGTATCTTGGAATTCATTTTCTGGTAGATATTCCTTTCAGATTAGCAGGAAATTGAAAGAAGAAATAAGATATTCTTCTAGATCTTGCCATGGTGTTTAGCTGTATTTCTGTAATGGTTTAAGGTTCACCTACAGTGTTAAAGGCAGAAGATATTACTGAACTATACAGTAAGTTGCAAAAGCTGAGTTCTATGTCAAAAGACTGTGCTTTTTTACAATTACCAAATAAAGTTGGGATGAGTGAATTTCGTTTGGCTAATAGAAAATAGGTAAACTGATAAAGCTGGGAATTGTGAGCTAAACACTGTTGTAACAGAGCCAAATGTTATGTCTATAGACTTAACCTAGTGATTTTTATTACTGAACATCACTTATGCTTTATAGCTAATAGTGGTGTTCTCAGACTGACAATAGTTACATCTAAGTTTGAACTTTCTGACCTGGATTCTATTTGCAAAGGGCCTGGACACTTATGTGTTTTTTGTGGCTCTGATGACACCTGATGAATGGCAAGCCAACCATGATATCTCAGCGGTAGATTTAGAAATGACAACATCAGTCCACAGCTCTGCACTTCAGCCCTGTACTGATCACTGTTCTGCACAATCTTTATGGCTTTTTGCTCTCTTCTATTAATTTCCATTCCTCTTTTTAATTTAATGTGCTCTCTTTACCCCCTGGAAATGCATCTGATGCTACCCATGGGTTTAGAAAACCACCCAATCATCCAACTACAGATTTTCCCCTATCAAGAACTCTTGGTACAATTAAAAGAGCTGTGTTATAAAGATGAATGAAAATAAGACAAAATTAGGATGTTATAGTATTTTTCTGTAACTGTTAGTCTTAAGCTTTTCACATAGTCATTACATCATGGCCATGCTTCTATACTGTGAGTGTATATGCCCAGTAACCACATGCAGGGTTCAAAAGGCATCATAAGGAATTCACATAGCAAGACACATTCTGTTTCATTTTGATTTAAAACCAAACATGAAGTTAAAGTTTCCCCATATTCTGCTTATGATGCTTCATCATCTTTATTTGAGACAAAAATAATAATACCAATTTCCATTTTTGACCCATTCCATAAGTAAATCTTCCTTAATACCATTAATTGTTTGAAAAGCACAGGGCAAATGTCATCAAGTAACTTAAAAAAGAAAAAAATAAGGCTCTTAATAACTTTTTTTACATTTCATGTCTACACTTAAAGACTATGATTTTCTTAGTCCTGTAACACATGGAGGCTCAACAACACACTGTTGAATCACCAGTGGGTTATGGAAGAGATTAGAGAGGAAATTCAAATGTTCATGATATTGAACAAAAATGAACACACACATTACCAGCACCTCTGGGACACAGGAAAAGCAGTACTCAGAGGCAAGTTTATAGCTCTGAGTTCCTACATCAACAAATTGGAGAGATCTGAAACCAACAATTTAATGAGATATCTGAACCTCCTTGAATAAGAGCAGCAACATAAACCCCAATCCAGTAGATGGAAAGAAATAATTAAAATTGAATCAGAATTAAATGAATGAGAATAAAAAAAAACCATAGAAAGAATTAACAAAACAAAGAGTTGGTTCTTCGAAAAAATTAACAAAATTGACAGACCCTTAGCAAATCTTATCAGAAAAAGAAGAGAACACACCCAAATAAATAAACTCAGAAATGAGAATGGAAACATCACCACAGAAACAACCAAGATTCAGAACATTATAAGGGAATATTTCTCAAACCTTTATTCTAATAAGTTTGAGAACTTGGCAGAAATGGACCTCTTCCTAGCAAATATTGACATGCCAAAACTAAACCAAGATGAGTTAAACCATCTTAACAGGCCCATATCAAGCACTGAAATAGAAACAGCAATAAGAGATCTCCCATCTAAGAAAAGCCCAGGACCAGATGGTTTTACAGAGGAATTCTACAAGGCCTTCAAACCAGAGTTCACACCAATACTCCTCCAACTCTTCAATGAAATTGAAAGAGAAAGTTCACTACCGAACTCATTCTATGAAGCCATGATAACCCTCATCCCAAAACCAGGCAGGGACTTATCAAAGAAAGAGAACTATAGACCCATTTCTTTGATGAACATTGATGCAAAACTTCTCAACAAAATTTTGGCCAATCAACTTCAACAATTCATCCAAAAATTCATACACCATGATCAAACAGGATTCATTTCAGGGATGCAAAGCTGGGTCAATATATGCAAATCAACTTATAAAATTCATCACATCAACGAGAGCATGGATGAGAACCACATGGTTATCTCAATAGATGCAGAAAAAGCATTTAACAAGATCGAATACCCCTTTATGATGAAGGCTCTGGAAAAATGAGGAATCCAGGGAACATTCCTCAATACAATAAAGGCTGTATATGACAAATCTACATCCAGCATTATACTCAATAGTGAAAAACAACTGAGGAATGAGACAAGGATTTCCACTCTCTCCACTTCTCTTCAATTTAGTATCAGAATGACTTGCTACAGCAATAAGACAAGATGCAAACATAAAGGGGATCCAAATAGGGAAAGATGAAGTAAAACTCTCCCTCTTTGCAGATGACATGATCTTGTATTTACAGAATCCCACATATTCCCCTCCCAAATTACTCAAGCTGATTCAAAACTTTGGCAAAATAGCAGGGTATAAAATTAACCCTCAAAAATCAATGGCTTTTCTGAATGCCAACAATGAGAAAAGTGAGGCTGAAATCAGGAAAGCAACTCTATTTGTAGTAGCCCCACAAAAAATAAAATAGATAGGAATTCATTTAATCAAAGAAGTGAAGGACTTGTATGATGAAAACCTTAAAAACTTGAAAAAGAAAATCAAAACAGAACTTAGAAAGTGGAAAAACTTCCCATGCTCCTGGATTGGAAGGATCAACATCATGAAAATGGCAATACTTCCCATGGCTATCTACAAGTTCAACGCGATGCCTATCAATATTCTAACCTCATTCTTCAAGGAAATAGAAGAGCAATCCAAAAATTCATATGGAACAATAAAAGACCCCGAATAGCAAAAACGATCCTCAGCAGAAAGAACCGTCTACTACAAAGCCATAGTAATCAAAACAGCTTGGTACTGGCACAAGAACAGACCTCAGGACCAATGGAACAGAATTGAAAACCCAGAAATGAACTCACAGACTTATAGCCATCTATTCTTCGATAAGGGAGCTAAAAAAATGGAAGAAAGACAGCCTCTTCAATAAATGGTGCTGGAAATATTGGTTAATCACTTGTAGAAAACTAAAGCTAGATCCTTTTATATCACCCGGCACCAGAATCAATTCCAAATGGATCCAAGACCTTGGAGTCAAAGCAGACACTGAAAACATTACAGGACAGAATAGGAGAAACCCTAGGTCTCCTTGATACAGGTTGAAATTTTCTTAATAGAAACCCAGAAGCACAACAAATCAAAGAAAGATTGGACAAATGGGATTGCATGAAATTACAGAGCTTCTTCATGGCAAAGGACATAGCTAGCAAGATTAATAGAAAGCCCACTGATTGGGAGAAGATCTTCACTAGCCATCACAAGGGTCTCATATCTAAAATATACCTGGAACTCAAAAAATTAAATCCCTAACAATAAATTTTCAAAGAAACAACTGCCCAATAAATAAGTGGGCTAAAGACTTAAAGAGAAACTTCTCTGAAGAGGAAAGAAGGATGGCCAATAGACACATGAAGAAATGCTCAACCTCCCTAGCCATAAAAGAAATGCAAATCAAAACATTGAGATACCACCTGACCCCAGTTAGAATGGCTATAATCAAAAAATCTAATAACAGCAGATGCTGGAGGGGATGTGGCTAGAAGCGTACCCCACAGCATTGTTGGTGGGAGTGTAAACTTGTTCAACCACTCTGGAAAGTAGTATGGAGGTTCCTCAAAAGACTCTACATAGAACTCCCCTATGACCCAGCAATCCTACTTTGGGGCATTTACCCAAATGATCATAAACAAGACCATACTAAAGCTACCAGCACAATTATGTTTATTGCAGCATTATTTACCGTATCTAAGATATGGACTCACCCAGATGCCCCTCAGTAGATGAATGGATCAAGAAAATGTGGTATATATACACAATGGAATTCTATGTCTCCATCAGAAAGAATGACATTGCCCCATTTGTTAGGAAATGGAAATACTTTGAGAAAATTATATTAGGTGAAGTAAACTAGGCCCAAAAAAATAGGTCCCATGGTTTCCCTTATTTTCAATAACTAGTATATGTCTGGGACAAGCAGAAAAGGTCAGATAAGATGATGTTAAGTGAAATGAATCTCAAAATAGGGACACAAGTGTTTTTTTCTTCCTTGCTATTGTTTCTTAACGTATTTATAAGGTACCATGTGATTTTTTGTTGCTTTGTATGTCCCTCCCCCATGGTATATCCCCTATTTATCACTGTATTTGATGTTGGTATAATTTGGGGAGGAGAAGAGAAAAAACAAATTGTTTAAATAGGGTACAGATTGACCCATTGCAACAATGAGATGTACAAGACGCTATGTTGAAAAACAAACTTTACAATTTAGGTGGGGGGGTTGGGGGTTGGGGGTGTAGTTGAGGAGTTGGGAGGGACAGGATAGTAGGGGAAAAACAAAGGAAGGGGCTACAGTGCTTGATAAGAAATGTACTCATTATCTTGCTCATGTAATTGTAACCCCTCTGTATGGTATTTTCACAATAAAAATCTTATTTAAAAAAAGACTGTGATTTTTTTAATAATCTTTGTAATCCTTTATATTTATTAACTTCTTTTTTTTAATGATATAACTCACATTACCATCATATCTTCCTTGAAAGACTAAAAATTAGTTTCTACTTAGTTTTCTCTAATGCCTGGTTTGAACACTTCCCAGGACAAACAGCCCGAATTTGAACTTTGAAAACACTATTTTTTTTTTCAGCCAGTTGTGGTGCTTGAACACAGGACCTGCGTGCTATCCTTGAACTGTTTTGCTCAAGGCTAGAGCTCTACTACTTGACCACAGCTCCATTTTCAGCTTTTTAGTAGCTGATTGGAGATACAAGTCTCACAGACTTCGCTGCTGAGCTGGATTCAAACAGTGATCCTCAAAGATGCTTGACTTACAGGCGTAAACCATCAGTGCGTGGCCATCCCACTAGAACTTTTTGCAAAGATTTTACTGCTGGCAATACCTGTGGTTTTGTGAGCCTGAGTCTGTTCCCAGATAGGAACTGCAAATGGTAGCAAAAAGACAAACAGAATCAAACTACAGAACACTTCAAAGGCAGTGATGGTTTCCAAATCACGGTTTGGGTGATAATTAAGCTGAGACATATACTGGCAAACTCTGAGCCTTGCCCAAGATTATAAAGGTGTTCCATGGCCAGAAGACCCTAGGGCTCCTGATTTCCCATTTGTCCTAGAAACACTCCATCAGTTTCATTATTAAAACACAATTGCTACCACATGGAAGGGAACCAAGGGGCGCAAGGATCTTCAGTTCAGTACACATCATAATTTTTCTTCTGTGTGTCTATCAGGCACTCAGTGAAGACAAACCCTCCTTTTGGGTTTTAATAATTTGAGTTACAGAAGTTAACACAATTCAACCTTTTACAAAGTTGCTGAAAATTGACTGTATCCCTTCCTTCCTTCCTTCCTCCCTTCCTTCCTTTCTTCCTTCCTTCCTTCCTTCCTTCCTTCCTTCCTTCCTTCCTTCCTTCCTTCCTTCCTTCCTTCCTTCCTTACTTCCTTCCTTCCTTCCTTCCTGTCTTCCCATCTACCCTCCCTCCCTCTCTCTTTCCCTCCCTTCTTTTTTTCCTCCCTCCCTCCCTCCCTAAAACTTATTTTTTGGCCAGTCCTGGGGCTTGAACTCAGGACCTGTGTGCTGTCCCTGAAAGGTTTTTAGTGGGTTTTTTTTTTTTTTGCTTGCTTGCTTGCTTCCTTCCTTCCTTCCTTCCTTCCTTTTCTCCCTCTCTCTCTCCCTCCCTCCTTTCCTCCTTCCTTCCTTCCTTCCTTCCTTCCTTCCTTCCTTCCTTCCTTCCTTCCTTCCTTCCTTCCTTCCTTCTTTCCTTCCTACTTTTTATTATCTTTAAGTAGTTGTACAAAGGAATTACCATTTCAAAGCAGTGTGTGAATACAATGCATCTTGATCAATGTCACCTAGTTCAACTTTCTCACCCATCCCTCCTAAACCATCCCTTCTCTGGCTTTGCTCTTTCTGATATCTTTAGACCACAGGTGATATTAAAAAAATTCAGTGCACAGGGCAACTCTTTCCAAGAATACTGTAAACCTTTCCACAAAAGGCAAAAAAAAAGTGTCGAATCAGAAAAATAAAAAAGCAAGTCCAATTTGCTTGCCAGTAACCATATTTTAGCGGTGAGTGCTGAGGGCTTGAGGCACAAGTACAAAGAAACGAATAAGGACAAACTTTAAATTCAAACCTAAAACTCTGACTGGGCCAGCTTTTAGCTCAGGAGAACAGAGGGGAGCTGCTTGTTGTAAAGTGTCTGGAGCTGTAAAGGAAATAGTCAACTTTTTTAGAGTCCATTTTAAATCCACAGCATCCTGAACCCAGGCCCACAGCTGCTGGGAAAGCTCCAGCTTCTAGACGAGATGGCAAGGCCGCCAGGTGTGTTTGTGCTCTAGGACTTTGCTGGTGGGACTGGGTTTCTGGCAGACTCCTTCCGGTCTGCTGCTTCACCTTTCAAGAATTTTTTTTCCCCAAAGAAGAAACACAATCTTAGTTTTGGTCTCTCAGCCAAACTTGGATGGTCATCCATAGGGCTACCTCAATATAATTTACAACTCCCAAAAATTGGATATCACAAGAATTCCCTTTCTGCTGTGTGGTTTGAAAATAGAACAACTTAGGGGGAATATACTCAGTTTGCACTTGTGTTTGCTAGGTAAGCAGATCACTCTGTGAGTCACACCCAGCCCTTTTTGCTTCTAGGTTATTATTCAGGTAGAGTATCATTTGAAAACTTGGTTGATCTCAGACATTCAATCCTCCTCCCTACACAGTAGAGATGATTAAAAACAGATTTACACAGAAGAAAACCAAAGGTTAGATGTAGTCACTAGGAAATAGATTTAAATATGTAAAAATCAGATAGGCCCCAAACTAAAAGCTAAAACTGGAAAGTATTGAGGAGGAATGAGGTCCTTTCCTGGTCAATCTGTCAACTTCCACAGCAGTCCTAGTGACCAGGTTGGACTTCTGGATACGTCATACTCTCTTGAAGCTGTGGCAGCTAGTCTCTGGAGGCTAGTCTCAGATGACACTTTAGACCCAGAGGGGTTTTCCCACTACTTCTACAAGTCCTTCGGGACTAGCATCTGCTCTCTTAGGAGGTGATGCTAGACAAAGTTTTCTGAGCATCCTTTGCTTTGGACAGTGGTGCTGTCGGGCACATTGTTGTTACATGTTCAGAGAGCTACTTGTGCTGTCTTTTGGATAGAATTGGGACTTTCTAAGTCCCCACTAAAATAACCCATCACTTCACGTTCTTCATCCATCTAGGTTCCAGGCTCCATTTAATGTTCTTGGTATCTTTGATTTTACCCAGTCTGATTGAAAACTTGCTTGCCTTTTTTTGCTGAAAAAAAAAAAACCTGACTGTATGTGGTGTCAGTATTATCCATCTTTTACATCATTGTAGGTAGAAAGTAGCTGTATTGTAGTTAATAAGCAATGGTATGGACATATATCATACAGTAGATTAAGATTCTTCAAAAGTAACTTAGAATATTTCAAAACCCTTATTTGTTGGTACTAGAAACTAACCCTCACATAAAATATGACCTGGAACCAAAGCCATAATTTACTTGCCTTGTGCTGTTTTATTAAAATTTTATAACAAATAACTTGAACACATATCTTTCTTACCATTTTCTTGAAATTATTATGGCAAGTACTACAAATCTCTTAGTAGCTTAAAACTATATAACCAGATACATGAAAGAACCATGATCCTCAGATCTCAGCCTCCTGAGTAGCTAGGATGACAAGTGTGAGCCAATGGCTCCCAGATAAGTTTTTGTTAGAAATATGTGAGATGCTCATGTTGGCATATCTTTGCTAGCCTTGAGTATTTTTATTACAATAAATTTGACTATTTGGATTTAAATTAAAAATTTTAAGACTTTAAGCATTGTGTATTAATAATACACCTTATTAATTTTCTCTAATTCTTAGAAGCCAGGATAATGGGGCATTACAAATCTAACCAGCTGCCCTTCTTAGCAGTTCAACACCACTAATGTACCAATCAAACTTACGATTGAAATAATTCAGTCTCTCAGTATCTCAAATGTTAAGAGAAAACATTTACGTGAGAGAGAGAGAGAGAGAGAGAGAGAGAGAGTTAACTTGTTAGACTGGAATGTATTCCAACATGTAAAATGAATAGAAATAAAATGTTCAAGTGAGAGATCTCACATGGCCCAGAAAATCTTCTCAAAGCATTTAACATTAGTAATCTGGATAATTTCTTAAAGAATATCACGACACACAAGCGAATAGGGTTGAGGCTGGGGCACCCTCGGGAGTGTGGACACAGCAAGGCATAGCAAAGCTAAAAGATGACTGGATGTTTTATTTCAGATCAAGGTAAGCATTCATGAACTTGTCAATCATTTGGGGGTAACGGCAGGAAGTTGGGTGAAGAAATGTGGCAGAGATGGAAAGCAGTCTACAATGGGAGTGTTTACAAGCCAGCTGAGTAGGGAAGCTCAACCCCAAAGAGATAGTACCACTGAAGCAAGAGGTTGGGCGTTTATATTATAATTCCTGTTGGCGTTTCCATATAATTCCTGTTGAGATCTGCACTTAAGAGGGCTTTATCTTGACATTTCCAATCAGTTTCTGTGAGCAATGAGGTTCTTGGAAGCAAGAGCCCTCCGGGGGTAGAAATCAGGGTACTGGCATTGGAGTTGGTAGTGTATGCACTGCAAAGCCAAGCCAGCCAGCTTTTGGGCAGGACACAGACAGCCACTGCCATCCTTCACACTTGGGAGAGGCATAGGAAAGGAAGACTGAAGAATCAAAAGCACAGAAGCCCAAGGTCCTGGAAGCGAAGACTCTAGCTTTTTCTGAGATGAGGTAAGAATCCTTTAAACTGGGGTGGAGGAATGACATGATTTACATTTGAACAGGCTCACTCTGACTACTGCTTTGAAAATGTTTCTAGGGGAGACAAAGACAGAGGCAAGGAGACCATTTGGAGGCTACTGCCATCCTCCAGCCGAAGATGAAGACTTTCTAAAGGTACACAGGGACTGCTCACAGATGGATGGGACTTGGCCAAAGAAAATCGTCCGGAGTGACACCAAAAATGTTGGCTTGAGTAACTGAAAGAATGAAAGCAGCATTGATGGGGAGGGAGGAGATGGCAGGAGAGGCTCAGTGGAAGGTAAATCCTTTCCAGAAGAAATTTGTGTTTGTTTCTCCTAGGCCCCTCGTTCCAAACCATTGAAATGAAGCTGATGAGTTTGTATCATGCAGGTAATGTAGAATTTTGTTGTGGTTCTTACTAAAAGCAAAGTCTCAACCAGAACAAATGTTAGAGAACTTATTAAGCAGCACTCAATAAGGAAAGGAGGAAAGAAATCCAGGGAAATCTAAGTCCTGCTCCTAGAGGCCAACTAAGGAAATAACCTGACATATTACAGTTAGTGTCTGCCTTTTTGGGATGTGATCTGGTGGGAAGTCCCTAGTGAAGCTGTTTGGCAGTTTCTGATTGGTTAAGCCTAAATCCCATTTTTGTACTTACATTGATTTTTCAGTTTACTTAAGTAGGAACCCAGTATATGGGTCAAGTCCAGCCTTATGACTTTCCAGTGAATTCCTTTTTCTCTTTTTCTTTTTTTAAGACTATGCCAGAGCTTTCTTCTATAAAATAGATTTCATGACAGTATCACCAAGATGCAGATCATTTTGATATTAACAATCGTTAAGGTTTTTAAAGAAATAAATGACATAATGCAGACATGTACAAATTCATCTTGGGGTTCTTGCAATCTATATTAATTCATCCTGTTCATTTTCATCTTATTTTCTCCAAGAAGCATGACCTAGTTTTCATTGATTATTGACAAGCAGAGAATATTTACATTGTCCATTTATTTTTTTTTTTAGAAAATGTTTTCAAAGAAATATATGTTTTCTGACACATTTAGGATACAGCAACCCTACCAGTTAAGAGCTGGAACCTTTGCTTTGCTGTAGAGCTGAAGGTATAAATGGACAACCAGTGGGTTTCTCTGTCCTCAGATTTCATTTATCTCTATCATTTATTTCACCCATATGCAAATTTTTCCCACACCCGTAAATGCCAGTTTAATTATTTTCTACAGCACAGAATTATTTCAATTTAGTGGAGTTATGAATAAACCAACACCATAAAAACTTCACAAATGTCTGCCAGAATATAACAGAAGGTTATTTTTTCCTGGGAAAACCTATTTGTTTAAGATATACAATCCCTCTCTGTACTGTTAGTGTTTTTTTCCACCCTAAATGTTTTTCTCATCTTTGAGTATTATCCTTAACGGAAAGAAAAGTGAAATTACCACATCTTATTTTCCAAAATGTAAGGTTGCACAAATCTTGGAGAACAAAGTGGCATCTGAAATACCACAGCATTGCCATGGCATGGCTTGGCTTTCTGCCCCCAGTAGGCATGTGGCTAGATACTAAGTCTTGCAATTCTACTTTCTGTCTTAGAATAGCTGTTGGCTAAATACAAATTTGAGAGATGAAGGGCCCTGCTGTAACCAGATTTCAGTGGGGTTTTTCTGTTCACTTGACATTTTTAGGATATATTCTTTTCACACTGAGCAGCTGATTGTATTGGTTCAAGATTGTTTTTTCTTGTGATCTCACGAGATTGTTTTTTCCTTCTTCTCAGAAGATAAGACTCCTAAGTCTTTACATGTAAATAAAATAACATGAAACCTGGGGTATGGAGAGAAATAGAATATTTTGCTAGGGCATACTTATAATCTTTTCTCCAGGAAAAATTCCTTTCAGATGTGACTAAAATCTGAAAACACATTTTCCTTTTGCCAGGTAATGCTGGCTCACGGGATCAGAGGAAAAGAAGCACTCAGGATAATGGGAGAGAAAATGCCCACCAGGAGGGAACCGCAAGGATCTGCACCGTGGTACACCATGGTTCACCTTGGTGTAGCTCAGAAACTCATGGACAAATCGCTAGATGGGCCTCCAGAAATTGACCCCATATTTTCTAGTTGGGAAAAACTGTGTGACCCAGAAATGACCTATCCAACAAAGGTCAGAATGAACCAGAATAGGATTTTTGTCATTGTTGTTGTTTTAGAGGATTTGCTTATTTTTTTATTTTATTTATTTTTAATTAATGTTTTCATGTTACGAAGGAATTTCAAAGTGATATTTCCACATGATTTCCCTTTTAAAAAAAACCATCACTTCTGCCTTATTTCCATTGCTCCTCTTCTTCTAGGTCAAGACTACTTTGCTTCTTGTGCTAATCAATCCTACTACCTGCACTTCTAATTTCTGTCTTTTTAGGTCAAGTCTTTGTTTGTTTCTTTTTTTTTTTTTTTTAAAGAAAATGGTATTAGAATCAAGTCAAAAGCCTGGTGATCCGATAATTCACATTTATTTGTCCAACTGATACTGCATTTCAGAGTGCTAGTGATGCTCTCAAGTAAAAACAAAAATATGTGGGATAAAGAGAGGCCATCTGTGCATTTTGGTGTAGGCTAACTGGGATCCTGTAACTACGTGATTCATCATAAAATAAAACTCTGATACTAGTCTAGTTTATTTGGAACAAGATGCAACATGCAAGTAGAATTCCTTACATGTAGTTTCTAGTAACTATGATTGTTTTCATATATGTAGTTTTATTACTTAAATATGGAATAGTCACAATGAATTCCTTTCACTCCAATTTTATTTAAAAGGCTCTTGTTAGGTTCCAATGGCTCACACCTGTAATCCCAGCTACTCAGGAGGCTGAGATTTGGAAGATCATGGTTGGAAGCCAGGCATAAAATGTCCAATTACCTAACAAAAAAAAAAATCCAGAAGCGGATGCATGGCTTGAGTGATAGAGCACCAGCCTTGAGCCAAGTAAAAATACCAGGCCCTGAGTTCAAGCCCCTGTACTGGCACAAGTAATAGACAGACAGACAGACAGACAGACAGACAGACAGACAGATAGATACATAGATACATAGATAGATCTATCTCCACTGCTACTCTATTATTGGCTATTAATCCTTTCATATTCATAACACTTGAAGTTAATGTTTTTGAAACTTTCATACTATCACAGCACTAGGTCAATAACTTCTTAAATAACTCAACAAACCCACATCTGGTCAAGACAGTGGTCTTTTTACATGACTTTGTCTTTATCAACCCAGCAAAGAGGTGGGCACCAAGCAGTCAAGAATAGAGAGAGAGAGAGAGAGACAGAGAGAGAGAGAGATCATTGGTGGACTGTGTATAATTGCATGAGGAAAGTGGAACTTCTGAGACTTACCTCTAAGAGCCTCCCTGCCATACTTCTGGTTATTGCTGGCTCCTGAGGCCAGTGGGAAAGCAACCATGTGATCTGTGAGAAGGTACCTGCATATAGGTCAGGGAGGAAATTACCATGAGAATTGGTTCAAATTTTTTATACAAGTGAAATCTTCCAGATTATCCAACAGTGAAAATGTACTCCAAATAATCAGGATAATCATGTTGCAAGTTCTTCTGAAGCAGGGCAAGGAGCTGTAGTTATACAGAAGCAGACTCTAGCCAAGTTTGTGCTTTAAGCTCTGAGTACTTGCATAGTTTTCTAAGAGTTTTCTGCTTAGATTTCCCTTTTTCCAAGCCAGTAACTCTATTCTAGCCCTCTGATGTCTGGTTCTTTTAAGAGGATAGAAAAAGGGTGTGTAGGGGGGAAACATGAGGACAGGGCAGCCACCCTCATTTGTCATCTCCTAGACTCATCTAAGGATTCCATGCAGAGAGAGAGGATGAAAGCGCACTTGCTGAAATGTTTCCTCTTTGTTCATTTCGTTTCTGCCCTCCCCCAATTTGATTCAGAGTTCTAAACTGCATTAATCTCATATCAGCACATAATTAAAATTAAGTTCATTCCAACCCATCTTCTTTGGCTAGCAGAGATGGTAGGTTTCTCCCCCTCAAACACTTCATCTTCTACTCTGTGAAGTCTTGTGAGTGAACACAAGGCACAGCATTAATTTATTTTTCTTGCAAATGTTTCCTAGAGAACATCAAGATTCCTCAACTTCAACAAATCTCTATTTATTAACGTGAAGAATCACAGCAAAATTAGTCCTCATCTCCCCCAAACCACCAGAAGGATAAAGAAAACATTCAAGCTTGCACACATTTCGGGGTTCAGTATGTCTCAACAGCCACTAAGTGGTCTTCTATGAATTCTAGGGTTACACCTGCGATTGCTTTCTGATTGGAAAATAATGCAGAGCCAGTGAGAAGAGCTGCTTTTGTGGACCCAGGAAACTGTGCTGATCCTATTCTCATGAATAATAAAGGAGTATCTGCCCGTCTTTCAGTCAGGAAAGCTGAATCTTGGCTCAGCGTGCCAAATGCTACTCTTAATAAATTCACTATTCCCATGTGAAATTGTTTGTGTTTCTTGATTCTTGAAAATATACTGCGGATGTTTTTATTTAAGCACATAAAAGTCTGACTTCACATGTATACTACCTTTACAATGTACTTCATGTGGTAACAGGTAGCAGGCATCGGTTCTGGTTTGGGTTTGGGTTTTCTAGCTTTCCATCCTGGTTCTTTGTATTCTTGTGGGAAGCTTAAGCCAGGAAAGTATTCCATTTCCAGCCTCCCCTATGGTGATGGTTAGGGGACACTCCTAACAAAGGTTGTATTCTGGCAGAGTCAGCACACATATGGTCCTTGGTTCTAATTCATTAACTAAAATAATCTCTCCATTAATGTGCACATGGTCACTTATTTCCCAAGAGGCTGGGTGTGCATAAATGGAACCCAGTGCCTCCTTTTCATGATAAAGTCTTGGGTATTGACTTTGAAAACAAAACAAACACCTCCAGGTATGGAAAATGCTCCTTTCTCAGGACAGGCAAGGACCGTGCAGCTCTGCCTGGGCTCTGCCCACACAGTTTCTCTCAGGGGCCATTAGTGGAAGGACAGTGCTAATAGATGGGCAGGCTTTGGATTGATGGTTCTTGGGTTTTTCATTATTTTTACACGGGACTGTATTGTGCTCTATTGTGGAAAAAGCAAATAAGCATATTTTCCCCCTGGATAGGCTGCAAGTCTATGTGTGGGAGTAGGGGGGGTGGGGGTAATGAGGCTTGAACTCGGGGCCTGGGTGCTGTCTCTGAGCTTTTTCACTCAAGGCTCTACCACTTGGAGTCACAGCTTTACTTCTGATTTTCTGGTGGTTAATTGGATGTAAGAGTCTCACAGACTTTCCTGGGGCTAGCTTTGAACCACAATCCTCAGATCTCAGTCTCTTTGGTATTTAGGATTATAGACACGAGCCCCTGGTGCTTGACTCCCATCTTTCTTTTTTAAAATGATCTTTAAGCAGTTGTACAGAGTTGGTGCCATGTAACAAAACAGCTTATGAATGCAGTGTATCCCGGTCAGTGTCATCCCCATCGCATTCTCACTCCCCCTTGTCCCCCTTCTTCCCTTACATTTCTTAATTTTGTAGTATATATATTGATATTGATTGCATTCTCCCCCTTTACCTCTTCACTCATCCACCCCTCTCCCCTTGGTCCCATCCCTCTCTTGCAAGTACCAGTTTCCTGGTGCTTATTTTGCTGGGCTTTGACTTTCTTTCTAAAGAATTTAATTGTTTGAGTTCTCCCTTGAACCTACCATATTCCAGTCAATACATTTATAAACTTTTGCATACCACCCAACGTGTTTTCTCACAGGTTTATAGGTACACTCTAGCTTCCACATATGAAGGAAACCATGCAACCGTTATTTCTCTGACTCTGACCTACTTCACTTACGGTATCTTTTTCCAAGTCTTTCTATTTTGTTACAAATAGTATTAGTATCATTCTTTCTAATGGATGAGTAAAATTTGTACCACATTTTCTTGATCCATTCATCTACTGAAGGGCATCTGGGTGGATTCCATATCTTGGCTATGGTGAATAGTACTGCAATGAACATGGTTGTGCTGGTAGCTTTACACATAGAACTATCTTATAACCCAGCAATTCCATTGCTGGGCAGTTATCTGCAAGTACCTTTCTTACATGAGCTTTTCTTCCTGGATAGGCTACCTACACCCTTCTTGCATGTACTCTGGATGCTAGTTAGGTTTTTCTTGAGGATATGAGCAACAGGTCTTTTGCAGAGAACACTAAATACTTTATAAGTGGAGTCTGTCCTGTCCTCTGGCTCCATACACAAGTAAACATGGAAAACAGTAGAGTCCAAAGGAATGTGCAAGGGGAAGCAGCCCAATCTTTCTTAAGAATCTGGTGTAAGAAAACTGTATTATAACCAGGCACTGGTGGCTCACACCTGTGATCCTAGCTACCCTGGAGGCTGTAATCTGAGGATCATAGTTCAAAGACAGAAGAGGCAAGAAAGTCTGTGAGACTCTTATCTCCAATTAACCTCCAGAATACCAGAAGTGGAGATGTAGCTCAAAGTGGTAGAGTGCTAGACTTGAGCAAAAAGAGCTCAGGGACAGCAGACAGGACCTAAGTTCAAGCCCCATGACCAAAAAAAAAAATAAAAAAGAATTATGCAGATCAATTTTTATTTTACCCCAAATACCTTCAGTAATAATTTCTTGGCTTATTGAATTCACCCTAATCACTTTTATCTAATGGAATTTCTAAGTCTCCCCAAATTCTTTTTCAGTTTAAAACTCAGTGCCTCTATTGCATGATTCCCAAGTGTCAGCTTATCTCAGCACTTGCACTGGACTTGCCCTTGATACATTAGATTTTCATGGCATTTACATTAGATTTGCATGCCCAATGTAAGAGCATGGCATGCATTATATGGCATTCTAATACACAATACACAGTAATATGTATTGGAGTATCTCTAATGGATTTGCTACCTAGCCCATGTAATATAGCATACTTCACTTAGAAAAACCATCGTATATTTGGTATGGCAATAATGCAGGATTATGGAATCTTGGGAGAAAATGTTTATCATAATTGATCATGACAATCCTGCATCTTTATAAATGAAAGAACAAAACGCAAGTTTCTGCCGGACTTCTTTTCACAGCAGTTCTTCATCTTCTTGCACTGCATGTGTGCATTGCCCACTGCAGGGATTGCCTGCTCCCACAGATGCATTCATGATTATTTTAAAATACACATTTTAGTGATATTTAATGGAATCACTGAGCCATGCAACTATCATTGCTATCTGTTTTCATCTTATTTTCAGCAGAGAAAGGAAGGAAATTACTTACTCATTGGTAGTAATGTCCCAGGACCCACATCTCCTGTGAAATTATATGAAATTTCATGTAAAAGGAACTTGATCTGTGGTATTTTGTGACTGATTTCGTTCACTTAGCATGCTGGGAAGGCTCCTCGTACTGTAGCGTATATCCATCCATAATTCATTTTTATGGCTTCATAGTATTCCATAGGGTGACTTCACATTTTTGCCTCTCTTTTTCATGTGGTGAATATTTGAGTTTCTTTCTGCTTCCTGGCTCCTGCCGTCAATGTTGCCACAAACACAAGGTTCTGTGGGTGCTGATTTTCAGTTTTCTTGGAAGAAATATCCAGCGGTGGGATTTCCACGTCATGCGCCAACATGGTGCTGCTACCTTGGAGGAAACGCCAAGCCTTTTTCCGAAGTGGCCACACCATTTTACGATGCCATCAAATTGCTCTCCCCCTTTTTAAGGGGGACCCTCAATCATGTCCAGACGAACTTCATAAAAGCCCTTTTCCCTCACCCCATTCACTCGTAAGCACAATCATTCATTCAGGCAGGCTTTATAAGACCATCCCTAGTGTTCTCGTACTTTCCTCTGAGATCTCTAAGGTCTTCACTTCCAAACTTTCCCTGCCACTATTTCAATGAACATCAAAACCTCGATGCAGCCCTAATCCGCGAGCCTTCCCATAGAAGCAGGGTCCCCGAGCTAGACCAAAGATCGGCTCATGAATCACTGTGAGAGTTAAATGTCGAGGCTCTGGCCCTCTGCCCTCTCCCACATGGCCTGTGTATGGCCAGCCATAAATATAGACCTTTGTGTGATGGATGGATCTTGTTTCAGATTCAAAGTAGAAAAAAGGAAACAAAAGGGAAGGGATGGCTGGAGAGTGGAAATGATCTATGTCTTTTCCTTACGCTTAGTTTGTACTATAGAAGTCATTAAAGTAACAATTGAAAGGACAAAACGACCCAAGACGGCAAAGGACATTTGGGTTCCTCTAGTGTAAAAGACTAAGAATAGAAGGATACTTTTCAGTCTCCTAGTGTTGCTTTATTGATTGCAACCCATAAGATCATCTTATACAGGAGACACAACAGGCAGCATCTTCCTGTGTTCTTACTCACATACTCCAAACGATTTGAGAGTCTCAATGATACAAGGAACAGGACCCTACAATTTTCCATGGATGGTAATTTTGCAGATCGTTGGTGTCTGATATTCAGTGGGGCTTATATATGATTATGCTTGATTTCGTTTTTTTTTCTTTTCTTTTTACTTTTTCTTTCCTTGTGCACATTCTGGTGCTTGAGCTCAGGGTCTGGGCACTGTCCCTGAACTTCTTTTGATCAAGGTTAGTGCTCTACCACTTGAGCCACAGCTCCAGTTGCAGCTTTTTGGTAGTTTATTAGAGATAAGAGTCTCACAGACTTTCCTGCTCAAGCTGGCTTTGAATCATAATCCTCAGATCTCAGCTTCCTGAATAGCTAGGATTACAGACATGAACCACAAGTGCCAGGCTCATTTCATTTTATTTTTTACCTTTGTTTCCCACTAAAAGTTATATATTTGACAGACTAGTTCCTATTACCACTCGAGCTAATAATAAGTGAGGCTTTTCATTTTTATTTTCTTCCTCCCTTGCATTTCTCAATATTTCCTCAGATGTCAATTTTAAGATTTGATGAAACATGAGAAGAAAGTTAAAACTATGGAACACTAACAACAAGAGAAGGTGACTGTTTGGTTTTCCACAAAAGGTCCCTGAAGGAGAGCAAAGCCAGGGTTCCACACTTGCCCCGTGAGCTACTCTAAGTTTTAACAGTGAATTTTAAATTTGAAAAGCAGTTTTTAGCCAGGTACCAGGGCCTTCTGCCTGTAATCCTTGTTACTCAGGAAGTTGAGATGTGAGAATCATGGTTTGAAGCCAGCCAAGGCAGGAAAGTCCAGGAGACATTTATCTCCCATTAACCACCAAAAAGGTAGAAGTTGAGATGTGTCTCCAGTGGTAAAGTGCTTGAGTGAAAAGTTTCACTCAGGGTCTGGACAGCATCCAGACCCTGAGCTCAAGTCACTAGACACAAAAGCCGACCCGTTTTCTTGGACGTGCTTTGAGAGAATAGATGGAAGAGGAGACTTTCAAGCAGAAGTTTGTGAAACCATTTTTCTACAAATGCACATTGTACACATTTTGCTCTTTAGTTCTACTTTATTTGTTCCCATTTATAGACTGTGATACTGCCCAGGAATTTATAGATTTAAAGGGAAAGTGGTATGTTCAAAACAGGAAAAAAGCATGCAAAATATTAAGCAGTAAGGGTCTGTCACCTCTTGGTTACATTTTGGATTTACACATTGGAACCCCCTACAGTGAAAATATATTAGATTCCACAAATTTCATGGGTTTGATTTATGTGTCTCTAATGTTTGCATTGAGTTTTCTATTGCCCAAACGGAGGTGAGAAAAAACAAAAATAAAAACAATACAAAGCAGCAATCAAACTTGTCTGGGTATGAAATGTTCGCCAAGAACCTCAATTGAAATTACAAGTCTCTCAAGATGACATATGGTTCTGTGGGAAAGCAAAGGTTCTAGGTCAAAGGGACACAGTCTGAAATGGTTCTTATTTCTTTGTATAATAGAATCTGAGATTAAAATATTAACGTTTCTTCCCTAATGTATTAAGATGAGCATAGTCAGCACTTGAATATTTGAGATTTAATTATTTGCTTTTATAAAGATGGGAATAATATATCCTCTGCATATGTATATTCACATATGCATATGTGATATTTTTACATACATGTAAGTAACAGAAATGTCTCCTCTTAAGTAGTCACCATCTGTTTTCAGAACTAGTTATTTTATTTCTAACGTAATGATATTCTTTATTCATTCTAATCTACTACATGGTCTTCTTCAAGAAAATTGGGGTCATTCAATCCTTTCTCGATAGCTTTTAGAACATGAAAAAGGCATATATACATGATATGATATGAATATGTTTATGTCCACAGATGGTCTAAATCTAAGTGTTTGGCTTGCATTTTCAGGGAATTTTCACATACTCTTTACAAAATGAATAGTTATGTTTCATCTGAAGTCAGTGACAAACTTTATTCTTTTCTTCTTTATTTTTTTGGTGCTGGAGATAGAACAAACTGAGGACATTGTAAAAGCTAGTCATGTGCTCTAACCTGAATTTAGTAGTAAGCCTTAACTCATATTCCCCTATGATCAAATACCATTTACTCTTACATAGTTTCCCAAGGCATGCAACTAACAAAACAGGTGCTCTAGGAATGAGTCTGTGTAGAAGTGATGAAAAATCTTCCACTCAGTTTATCAAGAGAAATACTGTTTCAACACTTGCCATTCATCAATTAATGTTCTTAACTGTATTAAGTTCTAACGATGATATGAACAGACATCTTGCAATTGTCAAATTCTTCAAAAGCATAATTTCTTTGTATCTTTTGCATCATACAACAGAGCAGTTCCTAATTACTTCTAAATAGCAGCCATGATGTTATTGTAAAAACAGAGGTGTGAAATGAGTAGCTCAGAGTAACCACATTACTGAAAAAGAACAAACATCTCCACTTCTCCATTTGGTCTATACATCATCTGTGAGTGTTACTCATAAAGGACTTAAACTCCCTGAGCATCTGTGTCCACTTCCACCATTAAAATGGATTCAGGTGCTTGGCATGAATCTCGGCAGACTGCGTTTCTGTAAATAATTGATGGCAGTGGTCTTCTTGCCCCCATCGAACCATATCTGGGTCTGCTCAAGATGCATTTACAAGACTTTCATATATAAGACTCAGGACCTGCAGAAAACATGGGAACTATCTCACAGTCACTTTTATTAATACAAGCCATTTTCACTTTCTCAAGTGACAAATGGCCCAAAATTGAGTTTTTTACACCTCTTACGACTGGCCGTGATGAGAAATGCATCTGTAGACCACAGCTGTGTGTCACCAGCATGATAAACCCATTCCGTGGTGAGAAAGGTGATGGTTGGAATGTAAGAACTGAGCAGAAAGAGATTCGTTCATTGTGTGTGGGGGAGTGGGGGGGGGGGGAGAAGGAGAAACGGAAATCCTAGTTTTCCAAGTTTTCACCAAGTACTGAAAGAAAACTAGCTGTTGATAATCAATGTTGCAATGTTAATTAAATTCTCACTAAGAGTATATCGTTTCAATGCATGATGAACATTTAAAAACTTCTGTTGAGCCACTACATCATAAAAGAGTCTTCTGCACCCTTATTCACACACACACACACACACACACACACACACACACACACACACACACAATTGTTATTGTAAAGGTGATATACAGAGGGTTACAGTTACACAAGTCAGGTAATGAGTACAAATCTTTTTGAACAGCACCCTTATTCTTATGCGGGATGCCGGTAGCAGGGAAAGTGTTGCATACAGAAGCAATGCCCAGCGAACATGACATTCACCAACCACAATGCAACAGGAAATAGGCGGAGATGAGGGGGAGGGCACACATGTAATCCACGCATGCTCAGTCTCCTGTTCTCTATCCACTGGACTCCTGGCAAACTCAACATAATCTGGGGATTTTCCATAGATGACTACTTTTCTCCTACAAAACCTACTGAAAGAATGTAATGGTCTGACTTTTGAAAAGTTGTTGACAAGGAATGACAAATCAAGCACCATACTAACATGAAATAAGAGCTTTATGGTAAAAATTGGAAGAAAACCAAAACACCAGCAAGTCCCCAAAACTAAAGGGAATTGGGTTCTAGTATTGTTGGGTTATTAATAGCTTTATTAGAGGAAGTTCTGATTTGACTACTCTGTTCTGATATTTTTAAAAAGCACTTAAGTTATTGTTAATAAGGTTTTCTTATCTAGGTTAAGCCAATATCTAAATTTCATGAATTATGAGAATTACATTTCCCTTTATCAAGCACACTACAAGTATTCTAAAGTATAATAAAAACGAATCCTCCATGGTATCACCATAATGACACAGAAGTCTTGTGTTCATGGAGTGATCATTTCTTAGAGCAAGATTCAGTGCTTTATCAATACATAAGCTGAGCACTGTCAGCTGAGGTATAGTCCAACAAAATGAGGAATAGAATAAATTGCTTGTGGAAATTGAAATATATTTTACTGTAGTCATAGTTAATAATACTTTTAATCAAAATAGAATGTAGAGAAGTAATTTAGCTTTGCAAGCATAAATGTAAAAGGAAAACTAATTCTCATAATTATTTTTTGTTTCTTTGATTAGACAGTATAGTTAGCATGCACATTTTCTTTCGTTTTATTTAAAACATTTAAGTCATTAAGTTGGTTTCTACATTTTATTTTTATTTATTTATTTTTTTGTCGGTCATGGGGCTTGAACTCTGGGCCTGGGCGCTGTCCCTCAGTTCTTCAGCTCAAGGCTAGGGCTCTACCACTGAGCTACAGTGTCACTTCTGGTTTTCTGATGGTTTATTGGAGATAAGCGTTTCACTGAGTTTCCTGCCTGGGCTGGCTTTGAACCATGATCCTCAGATTTCAGCCTCCTGAGTAGCTAGGATTATAGGCGTGAGCCACCAGCGCCCAGCTGTTCCTATATTTTTTTTTACACAATAGCAATTTAATAAATCCATCTCATAGCTCAATTGTCCCTCTTTTAAAAATATTTCAAATCCAACTCAATACCGTGAGCCACAAATTATGCACAAAAGTACTGAATGGTTCACTCTCTAGTGGATCTAGTGAATTGCAAGATTTCTTCCCTCTTGTTATTTCAAAAGAAGAAATTGCAATGAAGATTGCCCATTTAAAATTTCAAATATAATGGGAACATGGAACTTGAAACTTCTAAGTTAGAAAATAAAAGGTAATTTTTAGATTATAACTGAAAAACTGCTGTATTGATTTTTAATTCTTAGATTTTAATTCTCTCCACATCATGGAAAAATCCAAGCAAACAGGAAATAAATTATTCAAGAATGACAAATGTGTTTCAAATTATTATTTTTTTTTACAAGAAATAGGTAAAAACAAGCAAACAAAACACTTTTGGAGGAAGTTGCCTAGGTTTTCTCCAGAATGTAAAGAAAACAAACCATTTCTGACATATGTTCCATATAGTCAGTAAACCCAAATGCTCAATAAATATTCCTTCATGTACTAAGTGTTAAAAATAAGAATGTGAGATCAAAAAAAGTATTCCAATGAATCATCCTGGAATAAGTTTTGAAGGACTGTTTCGTTGTTATGGCTTTTTACCAGTTATGCATAACAGGGCATAAATGACTAAAGTAGAACATTCAATGCTGGGGAAAAACATCACAATTAAGCCAAATTCTTTTCCTCCGAAAGAGATATGAATCAAACTTCTAAGCTATTTTAAAACCACTGTAAGGAGGTGGGGGGAAACTATAAGGCAAGTTAGTAGAAGCTCTTACACAGATACATGTTCTGTCCATTACAAATTTAATTAATATTACTTTAAACTGTTGTATCGACTAATGAAAAATAGAGGTTCACACACTGTGATGGAATTAATCAAATGAATGTGCACACACGCAACAGGATACACTGTTGCAAACTGTGAACTTGTAGTCTTTACTGATGAGTGCCTTTTTGGGTTTTTGCCTAACTCCCTTTCTGTGAGTCCACTAGCCCACAGATTGGACAGGTGGTCATCATTGCCCACCGCTGAGTGTCAGAATGTGTGGTGCCAGGTGCACGTTGTCATTCTCTGGTGTGCATTACAGGTCTGCCTTGTTGATCTTGCCAGGGTGAGCTTCGAAACGAGTGGCTATGACACGGAAGAGTATAATCAAATGGCCTTTGAACCAAGAAAGCAGAATTTATTGCTGTGAACACATTTTACAGTTTACAGGGGCATTCACCTCCCAGCTTCTGTGATTTTTCCCCCCAAGCTTGGCTTTGAATCTATAAACACAACTGATTTATATCACAGAATTAACATGAAATATGATGCTTAGGGTTTCACTCCATAAATTCTTTACCTTACAATAAAATGAAAACAGATTTAATAGGATTATGTTTTTCCTTCTGTTATCCAACCCAGCAAGGAACAGTATCATAATTCAACCATGCATTTTCTGCATGAGGGGGAGGGTATTTTTCAAATAAATTAAGTCAATTTTTGAATAGTGGCTTACCATTATACATGAACATTCTAAGGTCAAATAAACATTTCTTGGAGTCGTTGCTGAGAATATGAAAATGTGTCATGTTAATCCAATAGTTTTTCCTGGAAATGAAATCAGTTGGGATTGAGTTCCATGACATCCTATTTAAGAATATATAGATAAGAATCACCTGCTGGGACAGAATTTTTCCTTAAACTCAATTCAAGACAAAACTATTACTTCTATTACAGTGTAGATGTTTGCATTAAGATGATTATTTTGGGGGTGAGGGGTTGTGGGGCTTGAACTCAGGGCCTGGGCCTGTCCCTGAGCTCCTTTTGTTCAAAGCAAGCTCTCTACCACTTTGAGCCACAGTAATTTTTCTGGTGGTTAATTAGTGACAAGAATCTCATGGACTTTCCTGCCAGAGCTGAACCTTGCTTTATTCTTCTATCCTCAGAGATTTTGTTGTTGAGTAAATTAAATTGACAAGAGCAGCATCCTCAAGTTCAACGTTGTAGTTTAAATTCTGTAAAATTCTCAAGGTAGACTCATAACCTTTTAAAGTCTTTATTTCTAATATTTAAAAAAATATTCCTCAAAAAAACTAAACGTAGATCTTTCCTATGACCCAGCAATACCACACCTGGGCATTTATCCAATAGAACAAAAACAAGGACACAGTGCTGGGAAGATGGCTCAGTGGTAGAGCGCTTGCCTTACATGCCTGAGGCCCTGGGTTCGATTCCTCAGCACCACATAAGCAAAAAGAAAAAAGCTGGAAGTGGCGCTGTGGTTCAAGTGGTAAAGCGCTAGCCCTGAGCTGAAGAGCTGAGGGACAGTACCCAGACCCAGAGTTCAGGCCCCACGACTGGACCCCAAAAAAAAAAAACAAAAACAACAAGGACACACTAAAGTGACCAGCACAATCACATTCATTACATTATTGTTTTCCATAGTCAGGATATGGAATCAACCCAGATGCCCCTCAGCAGAAGAATGGATCAATAACATGTGGTATATATACACAATGCAATTCTACTCCTCCATCAGAAAGAGTGATATCATACCATTTGTAATGAAATGGAAGAGTTAGAAAAAATTATATTGTGTGAAGCAATCCAGACACAGAGACATAGGTTGCATGGTTTCCCTCATTTATGGTAGCTAGAATGTACCTATAGATATACAAGTAAACACCTTGGATGGTTAAAAAATACACATTCACACACAATGAGACGAAAGGAGGATATTCTTAGCAGAGAATCACAAATGCTCAATAGCTATGTGCATCCAATCATATGAAATAATTTTTATTGAAATGAACTCTAGGAAATGGAAACAGGAGGTTTTTCCTTTGTTGCTGTTTTTGTTTTCTTTTCCACTTGTTAATATACCTGTCTTACATAACTGCAACCTTTCTGTACATCACCTTTACAATCATATTAAGAAATACACAATATTTATTTCTAATAAATTTATTTTATGTTAAATATTGCATTAAATAACCATACTATTTATAAAATAGTATAGTAATTAGTACTTAGAAATAGCATATTAAGCCTTATAAACAGTATTTATAAATTGTACATTAAATAAAGGTACTATTTAATCTTAATGTAATCTAATGTTTTTGCAGTAATTATGTTATCTTTATTCAGTTTAGTTAATTTTTAATACTTTTATTATCTTTCAGTAGTTGTACAAAGGAGTTGCCATTCAACAAAGAAGTTTATGAACACAATGTCTCTTGATCAATGTCACCCCTTTCCACATTCTCACCCACCCCTCCCAACCCTCTCCTTCCCTCACTTTCTTAATTTTTAGGTTATGTATTGAATTTTTTGCCATTTAACATGTAGTTTCTGTACACAATGTATCTTGATCTGTGTCATCCTTTTCACATTTATAAATAGTACATTAAATAAATGTACTATGATCATTATAGTATTTATAAATAGTACATTAAGTAAATGTACTATTTAATCTGAATGTACTGTAATCTTTTGTCTTCAAGATGTAGTTATTTTAATTACGCTGTTACATGGAATGTGACTAATTTCATGGACATTTTTAACTTGGAAATTGAAACTTTATTTTGCTGTTCTACTTTTTCTTTCCTCGTCTGCTATGTCCCTGATTATTCACAGGTAAGTAGAGACCCAGATCCCTGGCCAGGTATACTGATTTTTTTTTCTGAGAAACACTTCCTAGTGACACTCTGAGGATTATTCAAGACATAGTTTCATAATTGGTTCCCCCCTTAACAGCCTTCATAGTTAGAGCTCATATGCACTGCATGGAGCCCCTGGCTTTAGCTGTTTTGAGAAAGGCAGATGGTGAGGATGACAGCCATGCATTATGTACGTAGCCTCTCACAGGAAACACACAGCTGTTCGTGTTGGAGACAAATCCAACAACCTCTAACGGAGAAGGCAAAACACTGCATCCAGGGAAGGCAACCAACAACCAACATCAACATGAAGTGAAACAGCTTCAGGGGTGAGCCCAAAATTACTGGTTTCCTCCTGGCACAAGAGACAAGGGTAAAAAGAATAACTGAAATTTAGAATCTTGGGTCTGCAGAAGGCAGGCATGACACTAGCAGAGGAGAGCAGGACAGGAAGATGGCCAGGCAATGGGAGTGTGGCAGGATTTCTAGACAGTGTCAGAAATACCAAAAGCCAAAAAAACTAGGCAAGGGGCAAGTGCCAAAAAGAATCACTGGCTCAGAGAATGAGACAGAAAAATAAGTTACAATGCTGGAAGCTACATGGGGAATTTTCACTGGGACACAGTAGAAGTCTTATTAGCAAGGACATTGTACTAACACGTAATGGTCATGATTTTTCTGCTGGGGTGTTGATCTCGTCTCTCAAGATTCTTTTACTTTCCTAGCCAAAAATCCTGATTATTTCTGGAGTGCCAGGAAAAAACATGCATCAGCATGGAGCCACAGGGCTCCACTGGGATAGGATGAAGGCAAACTCAGGGTGCTTGGCACAAGGTAATAATTTGAATTATCACTATTTAATTTAGAAACTTAGTCTTCATTTTAATGACTTCCAAACAGGAAAGTGATGTGTACATGTAACAAAAGACTGCCAGGAACTTTGCCTTTACTAGTCTCTCGTGTTATTGGTTTTTTATTAAATTTGCTAAACTTACAGTAAACATTGTAAATGGGCTCACCAACAGCCTGGTAGGAAATAGCTCCTTGCTGAGTGTATTCATTGAGTTTTCACCATTTAATTGGACAGCAATGATTTTGCTTAGCAAAATATCCTAAATAAATTGGAAAAGTTGATCATAAACAGTCATGTCCTTAATTTCCATCAAGTATTTACAAAATGGTTCAGATAAACTACCAGCTTGAATATGAATAAACAGATTTAACAACCTAAGAGCAAAAGAGTAAATTTTATGCAACATGTCAACAGCTACAAAATTAATTCTGTAATATAAATATAAATTCTATGATATAAATGTTATTCCTATCAGCCTATTAGTCCCCTTGCAAACTCATAGGACTTGATACTATTTAGTAACATATTTGTCTATTCAGTTACTCAACAAAAATATCCAACAGGCATGGGTTGGAGACTCATGAGTAAGGAAGACAGTGGGGGCTTTGGTCTTAGGAAGCTTGAACTCAACTAGGTGAAGACAGTCAATGAGCATTCACATAAAGAAGAGTGTTCAAGGTAGATTCACATTTCTTTTATGGCCACAGATGTTGAGCATTTTCAGTTAGAATGGCTATAATCAAGAAATCTAATAACAACAGATGTTGGAGAAGATGTGGCCAAAAGGGAACATTACTGCATTGTTAGTGGGAGTGTAAACTTGTTCAACAACTCTGAAAAGCAGTATGGAGGTTCCTCAAAATACTCCACATAGAGCTCCCCTATGACCCAGCAATCCCAGTTCTGAGCACTTACCCAAATGGCCATATACAAAGCCACACTAATGCTACCAGTACAGCTATGCTTATTGTAGCATTATTCACCATACCTAAGATATGGAACCTGCCCAGATGCCCCTCAGTAGCTGAATGGATCAAGAATATATGATATAGATCTCTCTATATATGTGTATATATAGATATAGATAGATATATCCATTTGCAAGGAAATGGGAAGACTTGGAAAAAAATCATATGAAGTGAAGTAAGCCAGACCCAAGAAAACATAGGTCCTATGGTTCCCCTTATTTACAATTATTAGTAGATGAGAAAAATAACTCAATAGCTATGTACATATGACCATATAAGATGATGCTAAGTGAAATGAACTCCAAGACCTGCACACAAGAGGTTTTTCTTTGTTGTTGTTTTTAATGTACTATGGGATTTCTTATTTCTTTTGTGTGTTCTTCCCCCTATTGTTTATCCCCTGTCGTCACTGTATTTGCTTTTGGTATCCTGTGTATTGCCTATATGTTTATCTGAATTAGGGAAGGGAAGGGGAACAACAAAATGGTGAGACAAAGGACAAGGCGGGAACCAATGCAACAGCAATACTCACACGACACTATGTTGGACATGATCTGTACAACTTGGGGGGATTAAGGGGGATAGTGGGAGAAAAATGAGGGAGAGGGAAACAAGTTTGACAAGAAATGTACTTATTATGTAACTGTAACCTCTCTATACATCACCTTGACAATAAAAAAATAAATAAAAATGTAAGAAAAAGAATAGAGTTAGAGAATAGATTAGTGCTTTGAACAAAATGAACAGTGACATCTTGGATTTTAATAGGAAAGGTCTACTTAGCTAAGATGACCGATGTCAACCTCCTTAAGGATTTGATCTTGAGGACATAAATAATGAAAATAATTGACTATTGGGAAACAACTAGACATAATGGAAAGAGTAATAGCATCTGCAAAGACCTTGCCTGAGGAATAAAGAGGCAGCCTTCCCTGTGCTCAGAGCCAGCTCTGAGGGCGGATGATACTATGAGTGGAAACACAGTCTTGGAGTGATTTTAGACGTGTCAATTGAATTGATATAAATTAACTTTGTAGCTTAATTTTTCAAAGGTGCTTGTGGCTACTCTGTGTGACATATAAACTGTTTAGGAGGCTATTTCTACAAGCTCATAAAAAAAGCAAAGCATTCTGGGTAAGGTGGAGGGGGCAGCTTGCATGGAGGCATGAAACTGCTCCGGGATGGAAGTAACAGCAATTACTCTTGTATTAGAGATGGTAATGAGGAACTGGAAAGAAAAAACTATCCAGTGGCCTGTACTACAGCAATTGAATTCACTGCTCAATAAAGCATTGAAAAGAGAGAGCCTGGAAAGACTACAGACTGAAAATATCTTTAGTTGTTATCAGATAGTTGTCATTGAATGGTCAAATTAAGAAATAATATATATATGACATATATATATGATATCTATATATATATAACATTTATATATAAGATCTAAGGAAGGAGATTTAAATCTAGAAGGCATTTTAAGTCAAACTGACAGAGATCTCCTAAGAAATGACATCAGACCAGAAGAAAGCTCAGACACAGCCCATATGGGATCTCAGTGTTTAGAACTGGGACTGCGAAGGACACAGACAGTGTATAAGAAGATAGGTCGAAGAAACTCTAAAGCATCCAGGAGTCTAGGGAGAGAGGAGGGCCAGTGGTCAGCGAGGACAGGGAAGGCTACATGAAGCAAAGATGACTTGTACAGTCAAGGAAGTTCCATATTGAGAAAGCCCAGTACAGCAGAAGAGTGACAGGAAGGAGAGGGCTTTTTCTATCCTAAGATTGTATCAAACACAAGGAACACTTTTTTTATGTCTCGCACATTTGAAAAAGATGTCTTTTGTTTCTGTGCTAGCCATGCTAGCCTTGATGCTTGAACTCAGGGCCTGGCATTGCCTCTTCAGTTTTGCGCCCAAAGTTAGCAACCTATTTCTTGAGCCACAGCTCCACTTCCAGCTTTTTGGTGGTTAGTTGGAGACAACAGACTCACAGATTTAACTGCCTGGGCTGGCTTCGAACTCAGGATCCTTAGGTCTCTAACTCCTGAGTAGCTAGGATTACAAGCATGAGCCATTGGTAATGTATGTCTCAGTGATCAAAGGTACAGGGAGAGACCAGCGATTCTAGGCAGTTGCTCTTGGAGTGTTATATCCAGAGAGCTCGAGGCTCCAAATGAAAGATTTTATCCATTTTCCTCTTATTCTTTGTAGAATATTAGTGTAATAATTTCTTTGTCATTGAATGCTAAATATTATATATACTATACAATATATAATTATATATGGCTATAAATATATCTTTTTTAGGTTTATATATTAAACATATAAAATGATATATTAAAAATTGCATCCTAAAGAATCCAGCATTGGGATTAAAAAGAAAACTAATTAGCAAGCAAATCTACAAATGTAGGTAATGTCATAGGGCTTGTTTCTGGCTTACAAAATCTCTTCAACTAGAATATCAAAGATATAATCAATCTAAGTGGACACTAAAGGAAAAACTTTTACAATTGTTTCAATAGATGAAGAGAAAATATCCAAGCATGGTGGTGATTCTAACACTTGGCAGGTAAAGAGACAGAAAGATCAGAAGTTCTATGCCAGCTAGGTAGTGACACCAGCCTCAGAATAAAACAGCTCTGTGGGTTTTAGCTAGATCTGCCAATGTCCAGACTAATTCTTAGTCCACAAAATTAAACTACTGGTGAAGCATCTTAATTTTATGTTTCATATTATTGTTAGAAGCCTCTTTTTCTGGATTGATAGATTCTAAATTTCCCAAAACAGTTTCCCTTGTTCTTTTTATTTTAATTTTATTTTTTTGGTCATGGGGCTTGAACTCTGGGCCTGGGCGCTGTCCCTCAGCTCTTCCGCTCAAGGTGAGAGCTCTACCACTTGAGCCACAGCCCCACTTCCAGTTTTCTAGTGGTTTATTGGAGATAAGAGTGTCACAGACTTTCCTGCCCAGGCTGGCTTTGAACTGTTATCCTCAAATCTCAGCCTGAGTAGCTAGGATTACAGGCCTGAGTCACTGGCGCCCTTGTTCATTTTTATATTCTTTTAGAACCTGATGTAAAATTGAATACAGAGAAAAGAAACTTTAATATATACTTAATTGCCACTAACTTTGTATCGTTATTCCTGCTGCTAGTTAAATGTGATGCTACCTAATTGAAGAAAACTCTTACCAAGCAAAGAAATTAAGGTACAATTTTGAAAATTTGAGTCCATTAAAATCCTCAGGTTACACTTAATTGAAGAGATTTAATAACCATTTGTCTACCCAGTGGAAGAAAAATAGCCCGAAGCTGTAGGAAACCAAAATCATGATGTCAGGAGCTGAGAATTTTTTTTTTTTTTTTTGCTGACTTTTTTCTTACTTTTTTCAGTTCTTACTTGTATAATTCCCAACATGTATGTAATATAAGTCCTATATTGCTTCACATTCTTAGATTACATTATAAGGAGATTCTATTTTGATTTAAGAAAGACTTCCACAAATGCTTCAGATTTGTATATAAGGAATAAGAAGTGCTTTTCTGTTTCTAGATTCAATGAAACGTACTCATTGAATATTGGAAACAATACGACCATTGATTTAAGAAGAAAACTTTTCAAAATTCCTCAGGACTGATTTCCTCTAAAGGTTAAGGTATGAGATGATCATTAAGAGTCTCTTCACAAACTGCTTTGTCATTGAAAATTACATATCAATAAAAAAAAGTAAGGGTTGGGCATTTAAAAACAGAGTTCATCTGGGTGCTGGTGGATCACATCTATAATCCTAGCAACCCTGGAGGTGGAGATCTGAGAATCTCAGTTAGAGGCCAAGGCAAGAATGTCTGTGAAACTCTTGTTAACCATGGAGCTGTGACTCAAGTGGTAGAGCACTAGCCTTTAGTAAAAAAGTTCAGCGATTGCTAGTGCCCAGGCCCTGACACACACACACACACACACACACACACACACACACACACACACACACAGTCTCGAGTTCTCTAAGGAAGCAAAGTGTTCATGAACAGGAACATGGCAGAGCTTCCTGTGGTGAGAATACGTTGATATAACTGAGAACAGGCCAAGTAGAGAATCGGAGATCAGAGGTTGGCTGTGCAAAACTTTATACAAAATTGAGAAAAAGGGGCTGGGAATGCGGCTTAGTGGTAGAGTGCTTGCCTAGCATGCATGAAGCCCCTGGTTCGATTCCTCAGTACCACATAAACAGAAAAAGCCAGAAGTGGTGCTGTGGCTCAAGTGGTAGAATGCTAGCCTTGGGCAAAAGAAGCTCAGGAACAGTGCTCAGGCCTTGAGTTCAAGCCCCAAGATTAGCAAAAAACAAAATAAAAGAAAACTGAGAAGAAAAACTAGTCCTAGTATGGGGTGGGGAGGGGAACAATTAGGAGAAAAAAGAAATGTACTTGATACCTGACTTATGTAACTAACCCTTCTATATATCATCTTTACAATAAAAAATTTTTAAAGTCCTTATATAACTGCATGTAAAAATGACATAAGACACCCCAGCACAGGTTTATGGAACACCTACAATGCCATGTATTACATGTATTACATCAGCCCACAAAGCAGAAGATCCCAGCTCTTCCAAAGCTCCATACTCAGGGATGTTGCATTACTTCCTGGAGGACCTGAGTCACGTGACATAGGAGAGGTAGCCAGGCTCTATAGGAATTCACTAGGGTGCTTCATGCCAACTGTTTGGCTGAGGGATACAAATCCAGACAAAAGGTCACTTGACATGCCACATACACATCTGGTGTGAGTATCTAGAAACTTGCCAAGCTGGAAGCATCCAAAACACCATCACTCCCTGCTGCGTGTGATTTCAGGAAAACAGCGAGTTCACACAGTAGGACTGACAACCAGTATTCCATGTACCAATGTTATTTTTCACCCCAGCTTACTGGCAGCAGCCTCCTTAAGGTACTGCCTGCCTGTCAGAAGAAAATGGACGAGCTCAAGTTGGGACCCAGGCCTCTGTCAAGCCTGTCTCAAAAGACCACGAAGAGCTTGTGATGTTTTAACATGGTAAATTTTATACCGGATTAGGTTTTGGGGTGTTTTGTTTTGTATTATTCATTTTGCAGGTCCTGGAGCTTGAACTCAGTGCTGTCCCTGAGGTATTTTGGCTCAAGGATAGCTTGAGCACAAGCCCACTTCTGGCTTTTGGGTGGTTACTTAGAGATAAGAGTGTCATGGCCTTTCCTGCCCAAACTGGCTTCCAACTGCAGTCCTCAAATCCCAACCTCCAGAATAGTTAGGATTACAGGCGTGAGCCACACTCCACTCTTCTGCTTCTTAAACCTATATTTTCTTCCAGAAAGCTCTGGCACAGAAACCTTATAAGATTTCCCAATTCCATTTAGTTTGGGGCCTTCCTGCTCCAGAGTTGCCAGATAGCATTGTCTGACAAATCTTTGAACTTAAACATAGCCAGAAAACTGGGGCTCTGGAAACAGTGCAAATGAAGGCCCTGATTCAATAAAATCTGGCTGCAAATCCAAGTGGCACAATCACAGATGTTTCCAAGGCTGGTGGGTGGTCTCTGCCAGGGCACAAAATCCTCTTGAGCCAGAAGCACAGAATAGCAGGATTTAAACAGATATTTGGAAGGGAAAGTGGCCCAAATAAGATTAAAAACAAAAGGCTCCAGTTGGGCTCCAGTGGCTCACTGCTGTATCCTAGCTACTCAGGAGACTGCAACCTGAGGATCACGGTTCCAAGCCAGCCCAGGCAGAAAAGTCCCCATGAGACCCTTATCTCTAATTAAACTCTCACAAACCAGAAGTAGAACTGTGGCTCAAAGTGATAGGGCTCTAGCCTTGAACTAAAGAGCTCAGGGACAGTGCCCACACTCTGAGTTCAAGCCCCACAACTGAGGAAATCAAAAACAAAGGGCAAAACATAGCATGGGACATCCCTCAGGTGAATTCCTATAGGCATTGCCAGAATGGAGTGCTCTGTAGCATCATGCCATGGGGGGCCGGGTTTCCCCGATTTGGTTTCAGACAATCTATGCCTATAAACACTAAGGGACGGTCTCTTTCCATTTGATTTTATACAAGAAGATTCAGAAGGGCAACACAAAGTGCAACACAGGGCAAATGATCCTTCTACAGTGAAGTGGGGCTCAGTGACATACAGGCTGGCACAGGTGGCTCACGCCTGTCATCCTAGTGACTCAGGAGGCTGAGATCTCAGGATCACAGTTCAAAGCCAGCCAACGCAGGAAAATCAGTGAGATTTGTATCTCCACTTAAACACTAGAAAACCAGAAGTGGAACTGTGGCCCAAAGTGCTAGAGTGTTAGCCTTGAGCAGAAAAGCTCAGGAAGTGCTCAGGCCCTGAGTTCAAGCTCCAGGACTGTCCTGAAAATAAAACAAGAGAAGCTGTTTTTGGTAGTAGATATCTTTCAGGAAGGGGTGACAGCTGGGTTTTATGGAACCCAAGAGGCGGGATTGTAAGAGGGTGTCTATGGGAAGGGGGACTTCAAGCCCATGGGACAAGAGTCCATCTAGGCAACACAAAGGGACTGGCGTTTGAAGGTTGGTTTTCAAAATAATTCTGATCCCTAATCCCCAATCATGCTGGCCATCTTTATTTTAAAATTTTCTTTCACATGAAAGAGGCAATGGATGTTTAACTCCAAACGGAAGGAGATTTTCAGCCATGGCATCTTGAAAACAGTGCCCTTTGTGTTTGTTTCACAAGAGAAAATGGGATTCACAGGGATGAACCAGAAACTGGTCTGTGTCTCATATTCATGAAAGATGTTTGGTGGGGTAAAGTTAACTCAACAGAGTCAAATAACAACTGCAGGAGTGAATGACTCAAATGAATATGTTGTAGGCTTGACATCTAACACCGAACTCTGCAGGTCCTCACACCATTTGCCATTTTAAAAGGACAATATCAGACTGTTTCATGGGGTGAGGGCAAATCCCACGTGGACACCTGTGGGCCAGATGTGAGTGCACACACAACCCCTGCTATCTGCCTGCAATATTTACCACAAGCTCCTCTTCCTTGCTGGCACAAGTGAAAAGTTGGGCCATCAGAAAGCACCACAATTCCTAAACATTTTCTTCTCATTCCTCTTTTATCTTGTCAGTCATATGTTTTCAGTTTTCTTTCCAGCTCTATTTTTATATAACAGTGATTCTTCCAAATGCACAAGTCATGTCTGCCCCCCACCCCCTGCTTCTTGCTTAGGGAGAATTAGGGATTCATTATGGTGTTGGAGATTTGTTTTGAGTTTTAAACTATAGACAGTGACAAATGGAGGTGTTGCAGCCTTCACTTTTCTGTAGGGTTAACAGCTACCAGCATGGACACAAACAGAGTTTTGAAGTTTTGTTGAATCTACCCCAAATCTATTGAAAGCATCAGACTGTATCTATTTTTAAACATTATTTAATAGAAATAATTGGTTTTAATGTGAAACAAGAGGTTGTTCTTTCTCACAGGTCTGCACTGCAAATGAGAAAGGAGAATCACGCAACGGATGACACTAAAATGAGATGATCAAAGACTGACATCATGAGAGGACAGGGCCAACCATAGAAGGCCAGGTGGGTGCCAGAAGGGGAAAGTTAATATGATGTTTTTTTCTGCTACCTACAGGCAAGAAGACCAGAGCAAACACAGAGATGTGTGCACAAATCCTCTATCAGCTGGTGACAATTTGCCTGGATTAGCCCAAATACTTGCTTCGATCCATGACAGACACTGTAACCACATGGCTGCAGGGCAGTCCTCTCGTACCAAAAATGATGTGCTAAGTTTTCCAATGATCTGTGAATCCCATTTTCAAAGGTGTTTAGGCACCACTGCACGTGAAGGCTCTCCAAGTCATGAACACTAGTTTATTCCTGGGTGATTCCTCTTTTGTGTTTCACAGATAGAATATTAAATGCAGCAGAGTGCTGGTGGCTCATGCATGTAATCCTAGCTACATAGGAGGCTGAGATACGAGGACTCCAGTTCAAAGCCAGCCTAAGCAGACAAGTTGGAGAGGCTCTTATCTCCAATTAACTAGCAAAATATGGCAGTACTGGTGTGGCTCAAGTGTCAGAATGCCAGCATTGAGCAAAAAAGTCCAAGAGAGTATAAGGTTCTGAGTTCAAGCTTAGAACCAGCACACACACACACACACACACACACACACACACACACACACACACACACAAATAAAATACTAAAATGAGTTGGTACTACAATAACAATAAAATGATTTCACTCTAAACAGTTTCAGGCAGTATTTAAATCACTATATTTAGAACATCTAACATTCACAACAGGTTTACATAGTGAGGAAGTATGAATGTTACACCCATTTTTTTAAGAAAGGGAGGAAAAGAATTTACATGAAATAAGTTTCCAAGACATTTTGACACAGAAGCTGTCTGCATCTGGTGCTTGTTTCATGTATTTCTTCCTACCTAATAAGTCATTGTTATACACTCTACCACTTGCACTATAGCTACACAATTGCATTTTTTTCTTTTTCTGTTTTTTGATGCTTAACTGGAGATAAAAGTCTCATGAAGTTCCCTGCCTGGGCTGGCTTTGAACCAGGATCCTCATAGCTCATCCTCTTGAGTAGTTAGAATTACAGGCATGAACCACCAAGCACCTGGCTATAATAGCCTTTTAAAAGATTGATTCTTGATTTTAAAAATTATACCTATTTAAAGCATACATTGTGTAGCCTTCACATACTAAATGAAAAGGATGGGTACAGTCAGGCAAATTAATATGTCTAGCTTCTCTCCTAATGATATGTGCCATTGTGCTCAGCCATTGGATGAGGAGGCTAATGAGCTTTTATGATTTAGATTTATTGGAACCTCAATTTTCAAGATTGCTGTCTCCCAACCAGCTAATGTCAGGCTGATGCCACCAACTCCAGCTAATATTTTTCTTCTGTGGCTTCGCTTCCCTGAATGGACTCCACGTTCATTGATGTTGTAACACACAAGATCAACTTTTTTATTTTTATTTTTTTCAAAGCTAACAGCTCTCCACTGTTTGTCCATACCAGCATTATGAGCAATTGGAGACAGATTGGAGAGACTCATTCATCCATTGAAAGGCCCAGAGGCTGATGGCATCTGTTGGCTCATGTGCATAATGCTGCAATGAAGATGGAGGTGTGAGTATCATTCCAAGGCACTGCCTTCATCTTCCTTGTACATAGGCTCAGAAGAGAGACTGCTTTTAAGGAAATGTCATAAATTTCAGATGAAGACAAGAAGGTTTAAATTATTTGCCCAATAAATAGCACGTGGCTGGAGACCATCAGATTTACAGAGAAGTTCCTCTAGTTTTTAATCTCTCTGATATTGTACAGCGGGGAGAAAGAGAGAGAGAGAGAGAGAGAGAGAGAGAGAGAGAGAGAGAGAGAGAGAGAGAGAGACAGAGACAGAGACAGAGAGAAAGAGAGGGAGAGAGAGGGAGAGAGAGAGAGAGAGGTGGGGGGAATCAGGCAGTGTAAGAAGCAGCTACAAATACCAGCTCTTCTTCAGGTGAATAGTGTTTCTCAGAACAGATTCTGGCTGTTCTTTTACTGAGTATTATTCTCTGCAGTGAGTGTTTACAAGTGTTGGCATACACTTGGTTAAGTAAGATATAATTATCTAGTGATATTTCTCAACATCTAAGTAACATCACACATGGGTGATCTGCAGAGCACAATAGCTGATGGGATGACATAGTGGAAAATCCAACGGGCTCAAAATCAGCTCCATCCTCCCACCATGTGAACGCAAGCTACTTACTCCCTGTAGGCTGTGTCTTTATCATGTGCAAAATAAAAGGATAGAGTAATTAATTCTAAAGATAACCAAGTCCTAATGCAGATGGGTCTCCATGGAACCCTGGCAGAACTGATCTCAGGACTGGCCTGACATCATTGTTGTTGTTTTGGTGCCAGTCCTGGCACTTGAAATTAGGGCCTGGGCACTGTCCCTGAATTTTTTTTTCTTTTGCCCAGAGCTTTGAGCACATACCCTGAGCCACAACTCCACTTCTGCCTTTTGGTGTAAGTAATTGGAGATAGGAGTCTCACAGGAGTCTCCTCCTGCTGAGGCTGGCTTTGAACCATGATCCTCAGATCTCAGCTTCATGAGTAGCTAGGATTACAGGCATGAACCACCAGTGCCTGACTCTGGGCTGATACTCTATTCTAGACTCCTCTGTGAAATTTCTAGCATGTATCAAGCCCACATACTGAAATGCTAGGGAGAAAGGAGTAAAGAATAAGCAGAAAGAAAAGAAAAAAGGAAGTGGTGTGTTCAACATGGAAGAATTCTTGAGGACCTTTTGACATGGGCAGATGTAATCTTCTTCTGATTTTCTCCCCCAGCTTTCCCTATGCTTCTTGTCTGAGCAAGAGTGGTTTATGTAGTTGTGAGTGGGTGGCTTCAGTCTGGAAGCCCATTTGAGTTTGAAGTGATCTGAGACAAGGCCAAGAAGAGAGTGCTCAGTGCTTGATTATGGAAATTTGTATTTGTAAGGGTTTGCAGGGGCGGGGAGAAGAGGAGACAATGGGGGGGGGGGGGTGTTGACTGGTGTTAGTCCTGTACTAATTTTCTCAGTCCACCTGATCTGAAGTTCTTTTTTAAAAATATTTTAAATTTAAATTATTGTTTAAATTTATTATTTCTGCCTACCACATTGTGCTGTTTTCCTTGATGATGTGGTTATAGGCGCTCTTCATTTGATTCTGTAGTAGAGTTCAAATCTCTTGAGGACAGAGGTTACATCATATTTTACCTCCTTTGTAGGCTGCTAATAAAAAGTACCAAGGTATGCCTGTCATCCTTGCTACTCAGAGGCAGAGATCTGAGGATCAAGGTTCAAAGCCAGCCCCTGCAAAAAAATATGTGGGACTCTTATCTCCAATTAACCAGCAAAAATCTGGAAGTGGAGATGTAGCTCAAATGGTAGAGCACCAGCTTTGAGCAAAAAAGCCAAGCAAGAGTGAAAAGACTTGAGTTCAACTCCAGTACCAGTACGCGCGCACGCATACACACACACACACACACACACACACACACACACACACACACACACACACACGACAAAGCCTATGTTCTATAAGCAAAGAGGACAGTGGGGGCAATATTAGTATGATAGTCCAACTGCAGTGACTAGTCAAGGGAAAAATCCAAATATTAAACATTGATCTCCTGAAGTATGATGAAGTATTTTAGTGACCTACCACAATCAGATAATTTTCTTCAAGTCATGAAAAGGTTCATAAAGCATTCATTTGGAATGAATGTCTCTGTTAATCACACTTGAGTCCTCTTTGAGATTTCCATATGCTCACTGTCACTAACTGTGCTGCATTGTGTGTTCTGGCCTCTTACCCATCAGCTAGTGGGCTGATTTCTAAGCCCTGACCAGGATGCATTTCTGGCAAAGACCACAACCTGTATTTTAAAGTCTCAGTATTGGCCTACTGTGAGCCAGAAACTCTCCTGTGGTTTATATTGACTAATAAAGTATCAATGCAAGAAGGTTGGAGGAATTAAAAATGGGTTCTTCCAAGTCTTTCCATTTCCTAACAAATGGGGCAATGCCATTCTTTCTGATGGAGGCATAGAATTTATATATATATATATATATATATATATATATATATATATATGTATATGTATATATGTACATACATATATATATATTGACCCATTCATCTACTGAGGGTTGGTTCCATATCTTAGCTATAGCAAATAATGCTGCGATAAACATAGTTGTGCTGGAAGCTTTAGCCTTGTTTATGATCGTTTGAGTAAATGCCCAAAAGTGGGATTGCTGGGTCATAGGGAAGCTCTATGTGGAGTCTTTTAAAGAACCTCCATACTGCTTTCCAGAGTGGTTGAACAAGTTTACACTCCCACCAACAATGCAGTAGTGCTGCCTTTGGCCACATCCCCTCCAGCATCTGTTGTTACTAGATTACTTGATTATAGCCATTCTAACTGGGGTGAGTAAGCCAGGCCTAAAGAAACATAGGTCTCATGGTTTCCTTTATTTGCAATCACTAGTATAAGTCTAGGACAAGCAGAAAAGGTCAAAAGCTATGTACAAATACCATATAAGATGATGTCAAATGAAATGAACCCCAAGATTGAACACAACTTACTTTTACTTTTTCTTTCTTGCTATTGTTTTTAATGTATCTAAAATGTACTATGTGATTTTTTTTGTTTCTCTTTTATGTTTTTCCTCCATAGTATAACACTTGTTTTCACTGTATTTGACATTGGTACCCTACATCCTGTATATACATTTTTCTAATTCGGGGAGGGGGAAGGGAAATAACAAAATGCTGAAACAAAGATCCAGGGTAACCCATTGTAACAATGAGATGTACAAGTCACTATGTTGAAAATGAACTTTACAACTTGCGGAGGGAGGGGGGAGTTGTGGAGGTGGGAGGGAAGGGATGGTAGGGGAAAAACAAAGGAAGAGGTAACAATATTGGATAAGAAATGTACTCATTACCTTACACACGTAACTGTAACCCTTCTGTATACAATTTTTACAATAAAAAACATGAAAGAGAGAAAAAAATGGGCTCTTGCCAAGTTTAAGACAGATCTTATTCTCCCTTTTCCCTAATCTAGACTCCCCAGAGCAATAGCAAACTGATCTTAATACAAAAAATACACATAAGCATCTCCTAACTCAAACAGAAGCGTTTATCAATGAAGAGTGACTTAAGCAGATATATTGTAACTTCAAATACTGGTAGGGGAAGAATGGATAGGTCCAGAATGGAGGCTACATGTTTCATGGAGAATAATTTTTAATAAGCTGTTTACCCAAAGATAATGTAGTACCCCAGTGGGATCTATAGAAGCCCATTATTCTAAAAACAAATGGGTAAATTAACACCAATTTTAAGCTTGTGTTTAATACACCTGATATATTAGAGCCCATGGATTTCAATTGTACAAACTTCGGAAAAAAATCTCATTGAAGTTCTAGTTAGCCTCTTACCAAATAAATCTCTTTAAGTAAAATGCAAGCTGTTATTCAATGTCACGTAATTTATATAAACAATGACATATATGAAATAAACAATAAATTCGAGATTTATTTCTGACTCACAAATCAGAGTCTGGCCTTTAGATCTCTCTGCTTCAATCTTGCCTTTCTAGAATCATCCTTAAGTCATTCATTTTTGCTCATAACCTGCAGAAACTGATCAGTACAAAAGCAGGATTCCAATATACTGTGTTAAGGTGGCTCACAGATAGATTTATATCTATCTTCATTCATATTCCCTCCTTTATCTATCTTTTTCCCTCTCCTTCCTTTCCCTCTTTTAAGACATGGATTTTTTGAGGTAAATTTTTGTGGTTTAAGATAAATCTATCTGGTTCTGTCAATCACTTGAACTCACAGTCTGGGTACTCAATATCCCTGAACCTCTTTGTGCTCAAGGCTAGTGCTCTACCACTTGAGCCACAGCGCCACTTTTGGTTTTCTGGGGGCTAATGAGAGATAAGAGTCTCACAGTGACTTTTCTGCCCAGCCTGGCTTCAAACCACGATCCTCAGACCTTAGCCTCCTGACTAGCTAGGATTACAGGCATGAATCTCTGGTGCCTGGCACTACATTTTTATCCCTAAGCTGGTTAATTTGCCTTCCTGCACATTCATTTCCATACCCAAAAATGGTAATATTGATCTATTCAAAGAATTATTCAGAAGTTTAAAGTGTACAGTATCAAGTATATAGCAACAAGAAAGTAATCTTAAATTTCATCTCTCAAGTTCTATAGAATTTGTGTGCATGTGTGTGCGTGTGCGCGCACACACATGCACGTGCTAGTACTGGAACTTGAATTAAGTGCCTCAAATTCTAGTTTGGCTTCTATGCTCAAGGGTAGTGCTGTACCACTTGAGCCACATCTCTACTTCTGGCTTTTTGCTGGTTAATTGAAGTAAGACACTTTCCTGCCCAGGCTGGCTTTGAACCTTAATCCTCTGAGCTGCCTGTGTAGCTAGGATTACAGGTGTGAATCACCAGTGGTTGGTTCAGATATTTTTAAATGTCATGTGGTAAAGCTAAGTTGAGCTATCTTCCTCTTTTGACCTAATGGCTTCACATTAATAAAATTTCAAGTCCTATTCCCAGTAAGAGTCACTTCTCTCAGGTGATTTTCACCTTCTAAATAGGAGCAGTTGTAGTATAAAGGATTTCTTTTTGTTGTTGTTGTTGCTGGTATTAGTATCCTTTGGTAATTCAGGGAGGGAACTCATTGAGACATTTCTACGCATGTTTACAATGCGTTCCAACCAATTTCACCCCTGCATCCTGCTCCCTTCCCACCCCCCAAAGCAATGTCATTAGGTTTTATTGATCTATTTTTCGACCTGCCAACAACCATTCTCATCCCTCCTCCTTATTAATCCTAATGCCTCCCTCCCAACCCAGCCTGCCACCCTTTGCAACCTTCTTACCCGCCCTGGGGCCCAAGGCTAGCACTTTCCCACTTGAGCCACAGTTCTACATCTGGCTTTTTTTGTGGTTCATTGGAGATAAGTGTCTCACAGACATTCCTAAAAGGGCTGTTTTGAACCATGATCCTCAGATCTCAGTCTCCTGAGTAGCTAGGATTACAATATAAGCCACCTTTACTCAGCTTTCTTTATTTAATGTTTTAAATTCATTTTTTAAAGATAGGTCTTGCTATGCAGTGCAGGCTGCCCTTGAATCCGTGTCCCACATGGGCCGTCATAACCAGCTTTAATTATTTGTTCTATAACAATTATCTCCTTCACAGATATCCTTTTCATTTCTTCTTTTTTTCTGTTGCTTCTGGAGACTTGAACTCAGGTCCCCGTGCTTGCTAGGCAAGTTTTGTTTATAATTCAGTCACATCTGTAGTACTTTTTACTTTGTCTTTCCAGAGAGGGTCTTGTACTTTTTGTCCAGGTTGGTATCAGATTATAAGCTTCCAATTTATACCTCTTGCATAGCTGGGATTATAGGTGTGCACCACCATACTGGACTGGCCTTGAAACATGATCCTACTGTCTTTGCCTCCCATGTATCTGGGTTTACAGGCTTGAACCACTGTCTTGGCCATTTTACAATCCTCATTACTGTGAAAATGGATGTAGTGCTATATATAGAAAGAGCAATCACAATAGAAAACAGAAACAGCAATTGTCAGTTCCGAAAAGAGCTGATGTTATTTGTCTTCATTATGAACCGAGTCAGCAATTTGGGTTCTCTACCCCACGTGCCACTAAGAAGAAACCAACTGGGGTAACCTTCCTAAATCACTAAAACCTGGATTAGTTCACTAAAAATACATAATTGTATAACTGATTAAAAATGTATTTCTAGGTGGAGCATGGGTAGTTCATACCTATAATCCTCCTACTCAAGAGGCTGAGATCTGGGGATTGCAGTTCAAAGCTAGCCTGGGCAGGAAAGCCTATGAGTCTCTTATCTCCAATTAACTAGCAAAAAGACAGATGTGGAGCTGTGATTCAAGCCGTAGAGTGTCAGCCTCCAGCAAAAAAAGCTCAGGGATAGCCTCTGGGCCATGTGTTCAAGCCTCAGGACTGGCACATACATATGAAAAGATTCATTTCTAAAAGTGAGTGAATAAAACATTCTAAAGCGGGGCTGGAAAGGTGGATCAGTGGTAGAGTGCTTGCCTCGATGCATGAGGCCCTGGGTTTGATTCCTCAGCACCACATAAGCAGAAAAAGCCAGAAGTGGTGCTGTGGCTCTAGTGGTAAAGCATTAGCCTTGAGCTGGAGTTAAGGAACAGCACCCAGGCCCAGAGTTCAGGCCCCATGACAGGCAATAAATACATAAATACATAAATAAATAAAATTTAAAAGCCTGAAAGCCAGTAGGAACATCGCTTAGTGGTTGATGTAAGTTTCTCAAGCTTTGAGGAAAGTCAGAGGGATGCCAGGATTACATTTCTACCTCTCCATCTATCCACTCAGTGTGTCCCCAGATATTGCCTTCATTTGGATTTCTCATTCTAAGCACATCAAGAACCTTTTAGAACTTTAGAAGCTCTAGGATTTCTCCTTCTAAGTCCAAGGACTTTTCTGGAACTTCTAGAACTTCAGGATATGATTGGATGAATGAATGATTACATGTGTAATTTTCAACCCATGAACTAGACATCACAAACAGTATGCAGCAAAACATATAGAATGTAAAGTTCCTATTTCACCCCTTTCTGCCATGCACAATGGCTATCGTTAGATGTGTGCTGACGTGTGTTCTTTCCTGAAAGACAGACACACACCAGGTTTTGATGCACAGAACAGGGCCTGCTTTCTAAGAAGGTCTGCTTTATGACAAGTCATGGTTGTCACCATAATTATGATTAATTGGCTTTTTGTCACCAACAAGACTTTTAATTCTGAGACAGTGGCAATGATGAATAATGAAACACTCCACTGTTCTGTAAAGCAGCCATTTGGGAGAATGCAAATCTTATGATGAAAGCAGGAAGTTGGCAGAATTATGTGCAAAATGCAGTGGGGCCAATGTGGGGTTTCAGAATAACTGCCCTTAATGTGGCAGCCATATTTCCCTTCTTGGGCTGAAATCTTTCTTTGAAGTGACAGTGAATTATTTTTTCCTGTGCTCATTTAGTATAGTCAGGTGGGACTGGATGAATGGTTAGAAAGAAATTCTGTACCATAGTTTGTTTTCTTATTTGCTTCAGAGAAAGGATATATTAACTTTTTAGATACTAGGATTTGAACTCAGAGCCTCCCATTTATCACCACTTGAGCCATACTATCAACTCTTTCTCTTTAGGTTGCTGTTCACATAAAGTCTCAGACATTTACTTAGACCACATCTTTGTGCAGCTGCCTCCTGGGTAAATGGGATTTCAGATGTGAACCACCAAACCTGGATTGTTTTTGGAGCTAAGATCTCAGTAACATTTTGTTCAGGGTGACCTTGAACTGTGATCCTACTATCTCCAGCTCTCAGGTAGCTGGGATTCCTGCTTTACTGTCCCTGGCTGGATCTTTTAAGCCTACATATGAAAAAGGATCAAAGGAAGCTTTTATTTTGGAGCTAGTACTGGGGTTTAAATTCAGATCCTGGGCACTGGTCCTGAGCTTTTTTTTTTTCCTCAAGGCTAGCACTCTATCACTTGAGTGTAGGATTACAGCTGTGAGCCACTAGCAACAGGCTAAGGGTATTTTCTTTTATTATGCACATTCATGTGGAGGTGTTGTATTAACAATAAGGGATTCTCAATTTAGCAATGGAATGCAGATCATACTTTGTAGTTTTACAAGCAGTATTTAACTGCATGATTCTAGATTTTTGGTCCACATTATAAATCATTATATTCACATTTACATCTGTTAGTACATGTTTGGAGTTTAAGTATAATAACCAAGTTTTTATATATCTTAATTTTGGTGAAAATGTTTGTTTCTAATCCAGGAAACATGATGTGAAAGCAATAATCAGCACCTTATAGAGGGTTTAATAAAGTAAATACTGACATTTTGTCCTTTTCAAGTCATTTAACTTTTACTTCTCAATGAAGAAATAACAATCAAAGTAAACCTTGAAGTCTGACGGTAGTCAGCCTTCGAACTCCAAAACTCCATGCACTCATGGCTTTTGCTTTCCTTTCTCCTCTCCACAAAGCCTTCATATATGGGGTAAGTGTGAAGGAATGTTGTGGGGAGAGAGGCAGGAGAGTACAGATTCTTACATTAGCTTGAACTATGGTATTATTTGAAAAATGAGGCAAGAATGGACATTTCATTTTATACACTTGTGTCATAAAGTTCAAACTTGGCACTGATCTCACTGTAAATGGAGTCAAGGAAACCAAAGGCAGATTATAAATCTGAAGCTATTTGTACATTTTTCCAAGGTTATAAAAGTTATGGAGTGTTTTGTTCACTCATTGCTTTCCCTTTGTAGATTAAACTCTTTGGTGTACTTAGAATGAAACACACAAACACACACACTTTAGGACATGTTCCAAATGTGGAAATAGAAAACACAGATAAACATTATGCTAGCAATATGCACAGCTACAGATAGGACATCCAGGCAGACCAAAGTCAAAAGAATGAACTTCTCAATCTTTCCACAAGCTCCAGAACTGAACGGACCAACAGGGCTCCCAACTTGCTATGTAGAATAAATTCTAAGACCCCCCCAGCAGTTGTCTGAAATTGCAGGCAATACTGAAGTCCATGCTGCATTGTTCCTGTATGCACGTATCTCTGATAAGATTTAATTTGTAAATGAGGCATAATGAGAAGCTATTAAAAAATAAGGAGGGATAGCAATGGGTGAGAATGATGGATGGAAGGGGTGCTACTGTACTCATAATTGACCATTTAACAATAAAATTAATGTATTTGTATAATATACATAATATGTGTATATTAAAAATATATGATACATGTATGTGTATATATAAAAATGTATATGTATATAATATTTATACTATATGTATATACATATACATATGTATGTAGTTATGTATTTAATATATAATGTAATATATGTATGTATAGAGAGATATATTAAATAGAAATGCACCAATATACTATAATAAGACAATAGCTACAGTCTGTCTGTTCCATCTCCTGGTGCTGTCACTTTTTCGTTAAGCATCATATGGGGCATTACTTTTACCCACGCAATGTCATGATCTCGCTCTAGTTAGCATGTGCAAACAGCCAGCAATGGCTACTCTTGTGCTTCGGGGCCCCTGACAGGTAAAAGCAGGGACCCTTTGGACCAGCACTTCAATAACAGGATGGCTGATGGGGTAAGCAGCAAAGCTATGGTGAATAACGCAGGGATGATTCATCCATGGTCTGAGAGCTCATCATACTCAGAAGAGCATGTAATTTAAAATTTAGGATATGCTTACTTCTGGAACTTCCAGTGCAATGTTTTCAGACTGTGTTTTAGTGCAGATCACTGAAACCATGAAAAGGAACACCACGGATGAAAGAGGAACTTCTTGCTTTGGGGGGTTAAACTAGAATTGTTTGTTTTAATATGATAAAATTTAGAATTAATATATGCTAAAGAAATGAATGACAGGAAAGCACAGAAAGCTCATTGGTAGTGGGGAGAGCCAACATAGAGTGCAAATGAGGATGAGTTAAAGCCCTAGAACTGGTGCAAGAAAAAAAGAAAAAGAAAAGAAGGAAGGAAAAAAGGAGAAAGAAAACAGAGAGATACGTAATAAAAGGTGGCTAGAAAGGATCAGAGGGTGAATTATAAGGAACACCAGAATTACTTGAAACATTGAAAAATGAATTGCATTGAGATTTAAAAACTCTCTTCAATAACTGTTATATACCCTTATGTAATAAAATGTACTTTGGGGAAATTCTAAATGATATGAAAAATATTCCTTATATATTAAGGTAGATAATAATACAAGTTTTGATTTCTGTGCTAAAAGATCAATATAGAAAAAGTGGCATATATTTGAATTAAAAATGACTGACAGGCTTATATCACAATACTAATATTTATTTCATGTTGGCAGACTGGTAAACTGATTTTTTTCTGTGCTTGCCCATTTCTCCAAAATATTAAAAAAGATGAATTATTTCCATGCATACAATTAAACAATATTGGAAGGTATTTAAAATTTTTGGAGTATTTACAATTCCTTTATTTCTCTCCAAATTTATTTTGAAAAATTTCAAAGCTAAAGAGAAGCTTAAAAATAATACAATGGACCTCAACTTCCACCTAAACCATCATTTATTGCTTCATTTGCCTTTCTTATATATGGATAACTGTGTGTGCAGACATACACTTGCACATAGTCACACACATATTGTAAAGATGCTGTACAGAGGGGTTACAGTTACATGTAAACAATAACAGCAAAGACAGACCTCTTGTGTCCATATCTTGGGGCTCATTTCACTTAGCATCATCTCATATGGACATATGTACAGAGCTTTTGAGGTTTTCAGCCCATCTGATAAGATTGTCCTGTATGTATACTAATTGTTGCAAATAAGGGAAACCATGGGGCCTAAATTTCTTTGGGGCTGGCTTACTTCACTTAATATGATTTTTTCCGGGTCTTTCCATTTCCTAACAAATGGGGCTGTGTCATTCTTTCTGATGGAAGCATAGAATTCCAGTGTGTGTGTGTGTGTATGTGAGGGGCATCTGGGTTGGTTCCATATCTTAGCTATGGTAAATAATACTGCAATAAACATAGTTGTGCTGGAAGCTTTAGTATGGCCTTGTTTGTTTTCATTTGGGCAAATGCCCAAAAGTGGGATTGCTGGATCATAGGGGAGCTCTATGTGGAGTCTTGAGGAACCTCCATACTGCTTTCCAGAGTGGTTGAACAAGTTTACACTCCCACCAACAATGCAGTAGGGTACCCTTTGGCCACATCCCCTCCAGCGTCTGTTGTTATTAGAGTTCTTGATTATAGCCATTCTAACTGGGGTAAAGTGGAATCTCAATGTTGTTTTGATTTGCATTTCTTTTATGGCCAGAGAAGTTGAGCATTTCTTCATGTGTCTATTGGCCATTCTTATTTCCTCTTCAGAGAAGTCTCTTTAAGTCTTTAGCCCACTTATTAATTGGGCAGTTGTTTCTTTGAGGATTTGTTTTTGGGGGATTTAATTTTTTGAGTTCTAGGTATATTTTATATATGAAGCCCTTGTCTGTTGTATAGCTAGTGGAGATCTTCTCCCAGTACATAGGCTTTCTATTGATCTTACTAGCTATGTCCTTTGCCATGCAGAAGCTCTGTAGTTTCATCCAATCCCATCTGTCCAACCATTTTTTGATTTGTTGTGTTTCTGTGTCTTTATTAAGAAAAATTTTTGGGGAGGGGGTTCCGGTCCTGGGGCCTGAACTCTGGGCCTGGGTGCTGTCCCTCAATTCTTCAGGTCAAGGCTAGCGCTCTACCACTTGAGCCATAGCACCACTCCCGGCTTTTTTTTCTTTTTGCTTGTGTGGTGCTGAGGAATCGAACCCAGGGCCTCATGCATGCAAGGCAAGCACCCTACCACTGAGCCACCTTCCCAGCCCCTATTAAGAAAATTTTGACCTGTGCCAACGAGCCCTAGAGTTTCTCCTTTTCCTTCCTGTAATGTTTTCGGGGTGTCTGCTTTGACTTTGAGGTCTTTGATCCATTTGGAGTTGATTCTGGTGCAGGGTGATATATAGGATCTAGCTTTAGTTTTCTAAAGGTGTTTAACCAATTTTTCCAGCACCATTTACTGAAGAGGCTGTTTTTCTTCTATTCTATTTTTTTTAGCTCCCTTATTGAAGATTAGATGGCTATAGGTTTGTGGGTTCATTTCTGGGTTTTCAGTTCTATTCCATTGGTCCTCAGGTCTGTTCTTGTGCCTAGTACCAAGCTGTTTTGATTACTATGGCTTTGTAGTAAAGTTTGAAGTTTGGTATTGATCTTCCTCCAGCACTGTTCTTTCTTCTAAGGATTGATTTTGCTATTCAGGGTCTTTTATTGTTCATATGAATTTTTGGATTGCTTCTTGTATTTCCTTGAAGAATAAGGCTGGTATATTCATAGGTATCATATTGAATTTGTAGATAGCCTTTGGCAGTATTACCATTTTCACGACGTTAATCTTCTCTATCCAGGAGCATGAGAGGTTTTTCCACTTCCCTAGTTCTGCTCCAATTTCCTTTTCTCAGGTTTTCAAAGTTTTCATGATATAGGTCCTTCACTTCTTTAGTTAACTTACTTCCTAGGTATTTTATTTTTTTGTGGGGCTATTACAAAAGTAGTTGCTTTCCTGATTTCAGTTGCAGTCTTCTCATTATTGGCCTACAGGAAAGCCATTGCTTTTTGAGGGTTAATTTTATACCCTGCTACTTGCATATGAGAAAAATTTAAGTCCATCTAAGTTATCCTGTAGTGTTAATACGACACTTTAAAAAATTATTATTTTGGGTTTGTGTGTGTGTGTGTGTGTGTGTGTGTGTGTGTGTGTGTGTGTGTGTGTGTGTGCTTTTGCTGGCCCTGGGGCTTGAATTCAGGGCCTAGCCACTGTCCTTGAGCTTTTTATGCTCAAAGCTAGCACTCTACCACTTGAGCCACAGCTCCCCTTCCAATTATTTTCATAGTTAATTGGTTTTCATAGACTTTCCTGCTTGGGCTGGCTTTGAACCACAATCCTCAGATCTCAGCCTCTCAGTATCTATTAGGACACCCTATCCAATGGCTCCCCCATTTCCCAGTAACACTCAGGGCAGGGGTCCAAGCCTTGAAGACATGGGACTTTGGGAGAACATTCTAGCACCAAAATATTACAGTTGTCTTTGATATGGTGGAGGGAAAAGCTACATGCTCTATGTGGATTTTCACTTTTGTCTTTTCAACTAGAAAAACTTAATGGTGCGTCGTGGATATTCTACAAACTTATGTCCACTGCCTGTCAGGGTTTAAATATGTGTTTTAACTTGGAAATGATGTTCTCTGTTAAGGTTTTGTTCCTGTTCATAAAACACTGCTGTTATTAATTGAATCATTATTTTCATGCAACATTGACTTGGAACATCAGTAAATATAGAAGGGGTATCACCTCTTGTTTCCATAGCAATAAATTAAAAGCAAACACAAGCCTGTAAGCCTTTCCTTGTTTATGCATGGGACACACATTAGCACACTGAATCTGAATCTCTGAGAAAGCATCAACGAATATTCCCTTTAGAGAATAACTTGGAAATCTATTTACGCTGCTAAGTGGGTTTGTAAAGGAATGGAGTGACTTCATAAGTTTGGTTACTGCTAGACTTTGGAGAACTTAATCTGACAGTAATAGATAAACATCAGAGGGCTTTCACAGAGGAGAATTATTGAGCAGTTTTCATAGAAAATTTACCAGCAATGATTTGAGAGAATTAGACAGGTGAGAAAGGGAATTCGGAGAAATGACAGCACTTCCCAGGTAGGAACAAGTCATCCATCCCAAAAGCCAGCAATTATTCTGAGCTCCCAGTGTTTATTTCCTATTTTCAGAAAGTTATATTTGGGTGAGAGTTTTCATTTAAAAAATCTATAATAGGTTAAAATTTAAGTTTTACTTACAAATAATCTAAGAGTCAAACTCCAGTTTCTCTTTTTGGAAATTAAAGCGCTTTTCAGATTCTTTGTGTATTTCTTTGACCTCTTATGTTGTTAGGAAATAAGTTAATGGGAGATTTTGTGGTAGAAAATGCTGTCACTAGAAGAATTATTTCCATGGCCAAGAAAACCATCAGTATGTATGTATTTTCATAAATGTAATCTTAAGCTAGTAAAGGCTAATCTAAAAAGAGTTTAGAAACATCCTTATTTATTTTTGTTCTGGAGCAGTAAAGGACAATCTACACTAAAGGACAATCTACACTATTTATGCAGCAATGTGGTGACTTAACTATTTAAATCACATCCCATAAATATGTGTATAGTTGCATAGTGTTGATCACATGACTTCAGGTCTGGGCTTTAAGGCCTAATAGAATCCTAAGGCTCTAAGTTAATAATAATACTGACCTATCATATTTAGCTTTATTATAAGGATACACTAAATTCTATTAATTTCTTTATCATGAACATGTGCTTAGTAAACATTTTACAACATTGCGTGAGGGAATAATTTCTGTCTTAGATCATCATATTTTCTCTTGTCTCCTTTGTCTGCAGACACTAATTCTCAATAGGAAACAAAAAAAAAAGAGCATTTGGTAGACTTTTGCATGTTGTCAGGATTTAAACATCACCAGAATGAAGTAGGCTAGGAAACATAATTAATTTATATATTATGTTAATTTCACATATCAACTTAAAATATTTATGTATTCTGTCCACCAGGTGCCTGGTTTCTAAGAATACAACTTTATTCTGTTCCAAAAGCACCAGTCAGGGCTGTATTTGCCCAAGTAATGCTCAAATTCAAACTGGAGTGGAAATGTTCATTTTATTTTTTATTTTGTGATTGTATGTGTGTGTGTGTGTGTGTGTGTGTGTGTGTGTGTGTGTGTGTGTGCCAATCCTAGGGCTTGAAGTCAGGACCTTGACACTGTCCCTGAGCTGGTGTGCTCAAGGCTAGTCTTCTATCACTTGAGCCACAACCCCACTTTCAGCATTTTTTGGTGGTTGATTGGAGAAAAAAATCTCAGACTTCCCTGTCCCAACTCACTTTTAGCCGCAATCTTAAGAGCTCAGTTTTCTGAGTAGTTAGGATTACAGGTGTGAGCCACTGGTGCCTGTTTGGAAATGTTCATTTTAAAAGGACTTTAAAACGCATACAACACTTGCTTGGCCCATCTCTATTCAATTTTTCCACATAAAGAAAACCAACTCTGTGTTAGATGTAACCAAATCTCTGTGAAGGCTTTGTTTCATGAAATAGCTGTACAACAATTGTTTACCACAAATTTTCTGAAATAAAGCACGTGGGTTATCTTCTGAAGCGGCCCAGAGGCAAATGACTTGAACTTGGTCAACACACAACACACATCATACACGCCCATGCCTGAAAGTCATGCCAGTTTGCTTGGCTTCTTCACAGGAAAAAAAAAAAAAACTAGATCACTAAATTGGTGTCCTTAAACAGATTCTACAATTAAACACCTAGGTCTGTCTCTACAGACTAAAATCACAGAGCCCAGACCAGTCAGGAATGGCAGTGCTAAAGAAACTTCAAATTCCTGTGCCTTACAGCCTTCTTAAGGGTAGCGCTTTCCAATTTATGTTGTTGTTGTTGGGCTCAAACTCGGGTCCTGGACGCTATCCTGGGCTGGCTTTGAACCACAATTCTCAGATCCCATCCTCCTGAGTAGCTAGGATTATAAGTGTGAACTACCAGCACCCGGCAACTTTCCAACTTTCTTTCCTATGTTCTAAGACAATAACACTTTTTTCATTCTTTGCCAACTTCTATGTCCTCCTATCCTTGTTTTCTTCCTTGTTCTTCCCCTCCACTTTTCTTTCTCCTCCTTACTCTGTTCTCCTCTTTCTTCTCTTCTTATGTTTAAATTGTGTGTGTGTGTGTGTGTGTGTGTGTGTGTGTGTGAGAGAGAGAGAGAGAGAGAGAGAGAGAGAGAAATAGAGTGTCCTGGACCTTGAACTCAGGGCCTAGGTATTGTTCCTGAGATTCTTTTGCTCAAGGTTAACACTCTACCATTTGTGCCACAGGGCCACTTCTGATTTCTTGTTGGTTAATTGGAGATCAGAGTATCAGGAACTTTCCTACCTGGGCTGGCTTTGAACTGCAATCCTTAGATATCAGCCTTTCTGAGTAGCTGGGATTACAAGTGTGAGCTGGGCTCAGCGCTGGGCCACTCCAGTTACTTTTATACACAAGTATCTCTTTAAGCTAGAGAGATAATGATCTGTAAGCATTCTCACACTAGCTAGCATTCTGAAAAATGTGTTTCTTCTACAAAATGAAATATTAGATGATGATGAATGCAGTTGACCCATAATTTGAAGAAATCCATTCACTTAAATGTCCCTTCACTGAGTTCAGCCAATGCAAAGCCACCATCTAGCAGCAAAAATACCCAGATGATTGAGCCCCTCCCTTCCTTAGGCTGAGGTGAGGAAGGGTGACCTCCACAGACCTAGCTAGAGTTATGCACTAAATCACGTCTGCAGAGGCAAAATGCTCTGAGATTCCAAAGGAGATAGTGACTACCAAGAAATGAAGAAGATCGAGAATCACTTGAGGAAAGCCTGCTAGTTTCCATTGGACAAAATTGTAGACAGAGCCTTGGAAATGGGGGCAAGACCCATTGGAAAAGTCCAGACAACAGTAAATACAAGGCTCGCATGCACTCATACTTACTGGAACTTAGGTCTAGAAAAGATGGGAAACACAGGCAGTATGCGTGTGTTGGGGGTGGGAGGAGTGGGGGAATGTAGTTGTGTGTGTGTGTGTGTGTGTGTGTGTGTGTGTGTGTGTGTGTGTGTTCTCCTGGGAGTTGAACTCCTAGGTGCTGTCCCTGAATTTCTTTTGCCCAAGGCTAGTGCTCCCCTACTTAAGCCACTGATCCTTTTCCAGAGTTTTGGGGTGGTTCATTGGAGATAGAGGTCTCATGGATTTTCCTGTCTGAGCTGGCTTTGCACTGATTCTCAGATCTTGGCCTCCTGAGTGGCTATTATTACAGACATGAGTCACTTGGAAACTGCATGACTTCGTATTTTAAGTAAGCTTTTCATGGTCTCTGTTTCCTCATTGCATAAGAAAGAGGATGTTGTCACTCTGTTTTGGAACTTTGTTGGCAGACTATTCTCCTAATTATATTAATTATCTTTGAAACAGAGTGATTATGAAAATAAACCTTCTACCTGCCAGTTCAGGAAGTCTCAAACGAGAATTAGACATAGCCTATCTCAAATTTCAATGATGAAATGGACGCTTAACCTTTTTAATTTTAAATAATAGGGACCCTCTTGCCCATTGTGTTCTTAATTTTATTGTTGCTTCTGACATTTGTGGACTTCAAGTGTGGCTTCATCATCCAGATAAGCTGCTAAACTCGTCCCTGAAGAAGTTACAAAAACAAAGAGGAAAACAAAAATCACCTTTATTTTCTTCCTGGGATCCCAGTAATTTCCAAGACTATAAATGTGTTATGTTCACACGTGCATACAAATTTGAGAAAGGAAGTAGGTAACGTTTGGTTTCAACTTGTTTCTGTGAAACAGAATAGACACATCTAATTCCATTTGTCTGCTTCGTTAGTATCACAGAGGGTCATAAAAACAGTAACAGCCAAGATACAAAAATGGGACACCAGTGAGGTACATGCCCCACCGGCTAGGTGGTGTTACCCAATCAACATTCTAACTCATTATATTTTTGAATATATTATTAAAATATTATTTGAAAAATAATATCAATAGTATTGATATTATAATGGGAGGTACGTTATATTAATATAATATGTATAATTATAATGTGTGGGTTTCATCATTGTAAATAAATGTTGTACAAACTCACAGCCTACGTTATATTTACATTTTCTCCCCATCCCTTCCTTTTCACTCAGTGTTTGGCTCTGTTCTCTGCATAATTCTTCCATCTTTTCACCATTATGTATCCTTCCCTTTCCTCTTCTCTGCTGATACTCTCACAGACAGTCTTTTGTTACACTCACATGCCATTACTGCTCTTATGATCATCATTCTAGATAAAGATTCCACAAAGGGGTGAAAAAGTGCAGCGTTGGGCTGTTGGGGTCTTGACTTAACTCACTCAAACAGATGGTCTTCAGTTTTATCAATTTTTCTCCACGTACTTTATCTGGTTTATATATTGCTATCCTAGCTGTGCATTGTAACCTGCTACAAATACGAACCTCTGCTTTTACCAGGTTAGATCTTTGTAAATGCTTTTCCATTGGAATAAATTGTCCTCTGTAATCATAATCACACCAGTTCTTGCTCAACTACTTCTTACTTGAAATATTGATGTGGATAAAAATAATATGAAACTCTATAAAATTAATACAAAACTCTACCTAAAAGAGTTATCTATTCAACAGGTTTAAAAATTTTAAGTAACTATATTTTAATATTGAAATGTCTTAAATGATCACATCTACGGGGAAGAACGTAGAAGGAAGCAAAACAATGCTAAGTATTTACCTGCCATTGACAAAAGGGAATTTCTCTGGTGTAAGAAGATTTTCTAAGTAATTAAACATTTTTAACAAGTCAGGCACAGTTCTTGGACAGTTCTCTCTCTCTCCCAGTTTTTCTCTCCCATCCCTACCTACAAGTTGTATCATTCATTTTCAACATAGTGTCTAGTGAATATCACTGCTGCATTTGTTCACCCTTTGTCCCTCCATGTCTGTGCCTCCCCTTACAAGCAGAACAAAAAAGAAAGAAAACAAAAAGGGCAAAAAAGAAAAAAAATCTTTGCTTCCATCTCCTGGAGTTCATTTAAATCGTTATTATTTTCTATGATCAGAGGCACATAGGCATTGCGGCTTTGTGTTCCTCACCCATGAATGTCCTCCTTTGGTCTCACTGTATGTGACTGCCTACAGACCTGTATAATTTATCATGCCCCAGTGTATTTTAGATCTGTATAAGAGAGAAAACATGTACTGTTTGTTTCTCTGAGCTTAGCTTATCTTACTTAACATGATTTGTTCTAGGTCTGTCCATTTTCCTGCAAATGACATCATATTATTCTTCCTAACGGTTGTGTGAAATTCCATTGTGTATAGGTACCACATTTTTTGATCCACTCATCTATTGTAGGGCATGTGTGTTGTTTCCACAACTTGGCTATTGTGATTAGAGCAGCAATGGATGTGGGTGTGCAAGTGTCTTTATGGTATTGTAGCTTATGATGAGCCAAACTTCAAACAAACAAATGATGTTATGTACTTTATTGGTTAAAGAGAATCTTCAGAATTATAGTAGTGTGGAAACTCTACAAACTTCAGATGGCTTCTTGGTTAGCTTAGCTATTGTATATACTGTATATATTGTATATATACATATACATATACATAAAGCAATATTACAAATAATATACATATAATACATATATATACATTGCTACATATAGTAATGTTATATAATATATAATAACATTATATATTACATAATTATGTAATGTTATATAATATATGTTATATATAATAATATTAATGCTATATATTATAGCATATATAATAGATAATATACTACATATAATATTACATTATATACGTATATATGCTACTGTGTTATCTATCCTATAGAAAATAGTAGGTGAAAACATATGACTCCTGTGTGAACAGCTTCCCCATCTCACACAGCAAGGAAGAGGCCACACAGGGGTGTGTTGGGGGCAGACAATGTGACTCTGGACTCTGTGTTGTTAACTAGTAATCCAAGACTTGCCAGCCTTTACCACTGGAATCCAAATACCTCAGCCCAGGCCCATCCTGTCCAGTGAAATCGTAATCTCTGGGGATCTGAACCTTGGTATGCTGTTAAAACTCCCCAGGTGGCAGTAGGCCCAAGTGAGAATCACTCCATTATACCTTATCTTAGACAGAGTGTTGGCTTTGTGGAAAGACTGTTTCCAGTTTTCAAAGCAGTCACACTATATGAGTGGTCTGGTTTCAGGAAGCTGGGCCAACACATTTTTCAAGGTATTTGTCACATCTTCTCTGGTTCACCTTCCAACAGTCCCCTGATCCACAGCTGGCATTATTTAGTGTCCATACTCAGGCTCCGGCCCAATCAGAGTGCAAACCAACCTTGTTCGCCAAAGCCTGAGGAAGCAGATTGCGTTGTCCCTGGCCATGTTAGCCCTCATTAACAGTAGCAGGTCTACTGCATAACTTCTGTCCTAGTAGTCTAAAATTGCCTAAAATAATTACCCAACCTTCCACTTGCCTCAGCTTGATCAAATGACCATCAGGTGGTTGCTTTTTCATTTTTTTTAATCCAGCCTCTAAATTTTCATCGGATGATGATGATGATGATGATGATGATGATGATGATGATGATGATGATGATGATTAGTGAGTCTTGGGGCTTGAACTCTGGGCCTGGGCACTGTCCCTCAGTTCTTCAGCTCAAGGCTAGCATTTTACCAGTTGAGCCACAGCTCCACTTCCGGTTTTCTGGTGGTTTATTGGAGATAAGAGTCCCATGGACTTTCCTGCCCCAGCTGGCTTTGAATCACAATCCTCAGATTTCAGCCTTGTGAGTAGCTAGGATTACAGGCCTAATCCACCAGTGCTCGGCTCTATCTTTTTATTTCTTGGATTCTTTATACCAGTGATCCAGTATTTGTATTCTTCATAATATAAATGCCATTGGCAAATTGTGTTAAAGATCAAAGTTTTTTCAAGTTCCATTTTAGATCAGGGAATGAAGACAGACATTTGAAAAGATGTCAGCGAGCTAGTGAAAATGTTGGAAGATGAATACGCAGAATGTAGATGTAGCAAACACATTACTTCTGCTTCTAGTTCAAGAGACTGTTGGTTGCTGAATAAGTTTACCTGTCTCTAATGTTTGGTTACAGTCAACAGCATGCTGAAACGCATTGTTAGCTTTGGTTATAGAGGTTGTTATTTTGCTCTTCAAACAGTGTTGTAGTTATTAAAGCCCAAAGCAGTGCTTACTTTAATAGTAAATATTTATAAGTAGTACTCAAAAAAATGTAACTGGACAATGTTCTTTGTCTGGACAATTTGCTTTATGTCCTTTCCTAACAGCACAGTGCTGGGCTTCCATCCAGGTAGTTGAATTTGTCACTAAGTCCTCTGAGCACACAAGAGCTCACTAAAACATTCACAGTAATTCCATGGTGTGAATTGATCATTGCCAGCACATTACATTCCTGCTGAGCTAGTGTTTTATTTGCCTCTGTTTGTCTGCTTGGGTTTTTATCTTGGCTTGCTACATTCCCTTTATATTTCACAAGTACACAATGCCAGGTCATTAATCTTAACAAATTTGTGTGCGAAATTCCCATCAATTTGAAATAGGTGAACCTGCCTGGACTCTAGTAATGAAGGCATAATCAGCAAAAGAGATGAGGAAACCCCAGAAGTGTTATGCTAATTGAGCTCATCCTACTTAAAAGGAAACAGCAGGGGTGAGGCCAAAACACAATATCCAACCTGTGACAAGTACTTATTTATTTACTCTGAATTTTATTAGTTACCCTGGTAGACCATCAATGGATTTGATTTCAAAAGGAAAAGAAGATAGCCCTTCAGTCGAAATGCTTAATTAGTTTTAACTCTAAGGAGTATTACAAACTCATGAGTATTATACACTTATATTATTTTGTTGATAGATTTGGACACTAATATTGATTCCGTGCCATTTTTAGCATCCATTTAATGAAATTGGTGGGGAAAAAAATCTTTAGCTTTTGCTTTCTTTTTCTTTAGGATATTATAACTTTAATAAAAGTTACATGAAAATATGATGAGTTCAGACTCCCTGAAAAACAGATCAAGAGAGGGACTTTGAACTGCCCTGTTTCTCAGCTGAGAGCAACCAGTTAGCTGGGTCCCTCATCCTGAGAGAGAAAATGATTCAAATTAAAGAGATGTGGAGATTAAAAGCCAATGCATCCCTTCACACAGTTTCCTACAAAGAGGGACAGGGTTCAGGAAGAAAGCAAAATGTGGGAGAACCTATGCGTTGGATAGAGGAAGAGAATGGAGAAAAGGAGAGGTTGTGATCCTGTCTCCAGCTCCCTAGGGGGCTAGTTGGATCTTCGGGGCCCTTCCTATTCAGCCATGAGAGAGAACAATGTATTATGGGTGCCTGCTGAACTTGAATTTCATGTCCATGAAAGACGTAGCTTATTCCAGCCGTATGGGGAATTCTGGGTATTATGAGATCTTACAGCTATTCAGCTGGTTTCTCGTCTCGGGACTCAACCCTGCAGAGTTTTTCCTTCAAGCCTTCCCTGTGATCTGTTTCTATCTGTTGTGTTTGTCTTCGATCTCATCATCTTATTGCTTCCTGCTTCACATCACTGACCTCAGATGACCCATCTTACTCCACCATTGACAGCAGTTTGATGTTTGCTATATAATAAAGTTCACATTTCTATATATTAACTATAAGGTCCTTTGACAAGCTGAGCATGGCTGTCTGTGGAACCTTCAGCATCCCTCAGCCCTTCGTCTGGGACTCGGTGATCACCATGGGTCTACACCTCCTCGGTTCCCAGCACAGCACCCCATGTTGTTGCCAGAGAGGTCACAAAACATACCTGGCTGTCCCAATTATGACACGCATTGCGCTGAGATATGCATTTGTTACATAAGACTCACACATCTATCTGGGTACATTCCCCTCTCTTTTATAGCACATTCTCTTAGCCAATTTACATCTGTTATTAAATCAGAAAATAAAAACAAAAATCATGAGAGCTGGCTGCCACTACATCTCACATCTCTAATACTAGCTACTCCGAGGCTGAGATCTCAGGATCTTGATTCACAGCTAGACTGCCAGACAAATCCAGTTATCTCCAGTTAACAAGCAGAAAAGCTGGAGGCGGAGGTGTGGCTCAAGTGTAGAGTGTCAGCCTTGAGCAAAAACATATGAAGGACAGCGCTTAGCCCAGGAGTTCAAACCCTACTATCAGCATAGAAGAACAAATGAAAAAATAAGCAAAAAAAAAAAAAAAACCAAAAAAACAATATAGCTGTGTGAGAACAGACACCAATGAATAATCACTGAAATAAATGAATAAGAATAACCTCTGCTCCATTTTTCCAATACATTATGTTGTCTAGTTATTTATATTCAAAACTAAATACTTTAAGTAAAGATGCATTTCTTAATCGTACTATATTGTTAATTGGAGCGTGATACCCTTCATGCTCTACTTTGAAGTTAGTTCTTGTAAGACACACTTTTCTTTAAGCAGATTGCCAGCTGCTTACATTTTCCCAGGACAAATATGCTCTTAAGAGCCTTTTCTAATTGAGCAATTGATTAATTAGCACTTTGCTGTCTTCACCAGGGAGTGAGAATTTAGAGGGTATTACTGTGTTAATAAGCTCACACCTTTCCTATTTTAAACTGTTTTCAATTTTGGGAATACAAATCCCTGAGACAAAAGAAAGTAAATTTTAAATCTTTCCATCCAAGCAAAATTCTGAAGTAGGTCGCTCAACCTGTTTCTACTTGACAAGACTGTTTCCTGAGGAAGGAGATACTTCCTGCTCACATTTCTGTTTCAAATCTACAAAGTATTTGTAGGGGCATATGACATCACAATATACAAAATAACACAAAGCACTAGATCACAGTTCATAAAAGAGTTATCAAGGCCCACATCTTATTTCTTTATTGACAATTTTTCTCTTTTATTAAAGGATCCTAACTCATGCATATCCATTAATAAATAATAGTTAATAATTGGTATTTCCATTATATGTATGTATTTATGTATTTAACTTTGTTTTGTGCTGAGCTTGGGGCTTGAACTGAGGGCATGAGCATTGTTTGGGGTTTTGTTTTGTTTTGTTTTGTTTTCGTTTTTGTTCAAGTCCAGTGTTCTATCACTTGAGTCACACTTCCACTTCTAGCTTTCTCTTTCTGTTGGTTAATTTGAGATAAGAGTCTTTCCTCCCTGGGCTGACTTTAAACCAGGATCCTCACATCTCAGCCACCTGATTAGCTAAGGATGACAAATATGAGTGACCAGTGCGTAGATGATTTATTTTTGTTTTTGAGATCTATCTCCTGAAAGTGGTCAAAACTACTTTCAAGACAGACTCGGGTATGTGGGGGCAGGGGGTGGGAGGAGACAATATGAACAGGTAAGAACAAAATGTGTGAAGTTCCCAGGTGCCAGTAGGAGACTGACAGGAAGTGGACAAGTGAGGGAACTCAAGCAGCAGGTGGGGATCAGAGGGAGTGAGGTGGGGCCAGGCCTTTTAAAATGGTCCTGGGGCCTCACCCATAGGCTTTCAGAAGAGGGCTGTGAAACTCACTTACGTGATTCCACTGTTGGCCACTAGGTGTGATAATGGTTCACTATGGTGGATGCTGGCTGGGGTTTGCTTCAGTGGGATGAGAGAGAATGACAGTACACTACAACCAGCCCCATGAGAGAAAGAGGAAAGGGTTTCCCTAGACCAAGGCACAAGGTGTGAACTTTTCTCAAACCACTTAGGTCTAGCTTGAAAGTGGATGCCAAGATAGCAACTCTATTCACGGTATTCAGTATACACTATGTAAAAAATGAACTCTGTGGGTAGGGATGAAGCAAAGGAAGAAGGAATATTGTATTCATTCCCTGACTTATGGAATTGTAACCTCTCCTTACAACACTTTAATAATAACAAAATTATATTAATAACATTTGTTTAAAAAGTTACTACTATAAAATGGCTTTCCAATTTATTAGCTTATGTAAATTGATGATTTAATGATCACTCATGGATAGATACATGTCACTTTCATAGACTTTCGATTTTTTCAAAAGTGTTTGGAAATTATTGATAAGAAAGAGATTAATATTGTGTTATGTGACTTACTCCTTTATGTTTGCTTTGTAAAATTGGAAGTGGAACTCTGGGATAAGATAGGCCCTTCCCCTTGGCTTACTGATATATTTTTTAAGTTAATAAGAGTTCAGAACAAAGTATTTTTTGAGACATTACTTTCTAGAGAGAGAAATGGCCAAAATTGAATGTTCTTAGATCAAGATGGTGCCTTTATAAGCCATTTGCTCATGTCAGAAAGCTAGTTAATTTCCTGGATGTCTCTTTATGTCATCTCCCTGTTTGAACAATTACCTCTTTTAATTAGATAGTGATTCCCAACCTGATCAGGACAATTTTTCCCTTCTTTTGTTAATGTATTTCCATGTCTGGCAATCAGTAAGAAGGCTTTAAACAACAGGCAAGATCCTCACACAGAAAGTTGTCCTTCAGGCAAATCACCATGTGTAACCTTCCATGGGTACACAATCTCCCATGTTCTCATGTATTGTTCACCTAGTATGCAGACATTCATTTGTCTACTTTTAACAGCCAGCAAATGGAATTGTTAGCTATAAATTGATCATGTGTAGAGCATGGTTACTTTCATATTTGTATGCATTTTTTCCCTTTTGAATGATCATAGTCTCTAGCATGATATAGATACTAGCATGAATGTTTCATTCTAAACTCAGACTCAAGATGTTGTGTGTGTGTGTGTGTGTGTGTGTGTGTGTGTTGGTCTTGAGGCTTGAACTCAGGGCCTAGTAACTGTCCCTGTGCTTTTCTGTTCAAGGCTAGTGCTATACCCCTTGACCCACAGCTACACTACCAGCTTTTTATTGGTTAATTGGAAATAAAAGTTTTACTTACAGACTTTTCTGTCCCAGCTGGTTTTGAACCACAATCCTCAGATTGTGGTCTCCTGAGTAAAATTACAAACGTGAGCCGTCAACTTCTGGCTAAGCTGTGAGATTTTTCTTTTATATTCCACTTTTCCCCCCTCCTAGATATTTCTCCATCTTCTCTGCCTTACCCTATGTCTGAGGATCTGAATTCTACAAATTCCAGCATCCACGTTCCTTTGTCCTATGGTTTCTGGAAGATAATAGAAGGTACCAACCAGATAGTGACAGAGAGTTCCTGTGTCATTTTATTCTTCTTGTTCAGTTATGGTAGTAGACTTTGATGCACTTCTCTACAATTATTCATCCTGTCAGGGACCTTTGCCAAGCTCTCCCAGAGTTCTGGAAGAACCACTTCTACTCTTTTCTAGACTAATGGCAATAATGGGTTTCCTGATGTTAGTTCCTGATATTTCAGAATCCTCTAGTCACCTGGCCTCTGCTCACATCTCTAGAAATGCTCTGCTCTGTAAACTTAGTACGTCTACTATGACCGTAGCCAAGTTAAACCCAGGTCACACTGAGTTCTGTCTACTGTACCAGGAGCCTTAGCTGTGCCATGTTATAAGGATTCAGACATAGGAAGATCATGACCTTTGCTTTCAAGATGCTCTGGTTTGTCCAAGCAGGTCCACTTGCAACTATTTGAAAGAAAAATATGGGAGATGCTATAGTAAAAGATCAAACAATATCCCACATCCCTGAAAAGGAAGAGTGACAAATGATCCTCAAGGTTTTAAGGAACGGATACTATGACAATGGGCCCTGCAAAGCTATGCAGACACACTGTTCTTTACAGGGGGCGGAACCGGGTCTCTGAATGGCTAGCCCAGGGTTCCTCCCTCTCCCTTAAATCATCCAGGAGAGTTCTTAAATGAACACTGAGAGCATTCCAGGTATCCGGAGATGTCTACACACTCTTTGCACAATCAACAAAAGTAATTCTTTTCCATTTGAAGAAATATCACACGGAAAATCAAAACACAGCTTTTATCTATTTTCTCCCTCAATCCCATAAAATAAGGAATAAATATATGATTATGCCTAATATGTGGCAAATAGCTTAACCTAGACAGGGCCTTTGAAGGAATAGATTCTCCAAGACAAGTTTTTTTCCCACTTCATCGAAATCTTGACTGTTTTTTTCTTTTAGATTTTCTGTCCTCATTTACAAACGCACTGCTGTCTTCACGCTAGCAGAGAGCTTTCAGTGTGACAGTAGCGCGTCACCACAGCTGGCAGGGTCAACACTTGTAACTTGCTTTCAGCCAGTGGGAAGTCAGTTGGCTTATCTGAAATTGAGAACTTATACAAAAGTCCTGTGTGCTTTTTATTCAAAATTGCTTCCACACAAAGATATAAAACAATGGTGACTCTAAGAAATCCTAGGCTGTTATATTTTTTTTTCCTGTAAAGCAGTTCTGGTATTCATACTTAAACATTTTTAATGTTACATCTGATGTATTAAAAAGTTCCAGATCATAGCATGTATGTCATTGGTTATTATTTAAGATTTTTGTCAGTCATGGGTCTTGAACTCGGGGCCTACGCTCTGTCCCTGAACTCTTTTGCTAAAGGCGAGCACTCTACCACTTGAACCACAGCTCCTCTTCTGGTTTTCTGGTGGTTCATTGGAGATAAGAGTCTCATGGACTTTCCTGCTCAGGCAGATCTCAGCGTCTTGAGTAGCTAGGATTACAGGTGTAAGCCTGTACTATCTAGAAAGATTATTTTTGATAATAGCACCCACCATAAACAGAGTGGGAATTCACCTTTTGATTCAAATTGTGCAAGGTAACTTTGTCGGCTCATGTGTTTTAGACCACTGTAGGAACAAAGTGCTCAATAGTATCCATTTGTTTATTCTTATTTTTTAAATTTAAATAAATCCAACTGAACTAAGCTTTACTTTCTGGCATCTCCTTTCACATGGAAATAGTTTGTCATCAGGGTAGGATTCGGGTGATGAAGAAAGCATCCAATCTCAGACATTTCCCTTGTTTTTCTTCCTAACTAACCTTCCCTCTAAACTAAAACTTATGTCTTCACACAAAGCGCATAGGAGGATTGTTTAAGAGACTAGTTTCCACTGATGGTTTCCAGCCACACCAGAGGCAGAAGCGCCAAACTTTCTCAGAAAAGGCTGCCCTGGTGACATCTTTTGGCAGTAGACAGTATACAGAAAACCTTGTTCTTTCATGAGTTCCCCTAGAGTTCCAAAGGGAATGAGATTTAAGACCAAATGCAAACAATGTCCACTATAATTCTGCGTCCATACTTTGCATGAGTGTAATGTCCATGGGTCTCCCCAGAGAAACAAATCAATCCCTGATCAGTTGATTCACTCCGGTAAGATAAATGAGTCCCCACTATGTGCCAGACCTTATGTAACATGCTACATATATAAAGAAGCAAATAAAACCACTCCTCAGTTGGAAAGGAGTCGAAAGGGAGAGAAAGACAAATGTCTTGAGAATTAAAGGGGAGAGAAAAATCATAATGATGACAGCCAAATATACTGGGCAAGTTTTCAGTGCTATATAGCATACTCAGAGCATTGCATACCTTACCTCATTTCTTTCTAGAAAGATCCAGCTATCTGTAGTCCTCAGATAAAGTTGGTGAGGTTGAAAAAAGGTTGTTCTATTTTGCCCAACAATAATGACATGAAAGAACTCCAGCTAGAATTGAAATCCAGAATATTTTTATATTCCCCAAAGAAGTCTGCCCATCTGGTATTACCACCATGTAATAAAACAAAAACACAAAGTGGATCCAATACTGTCAGTCAATCCAAAAGCATATTTTAGATCTCCTCAACTGTTCAATCACAGCTCCACTTCCAGCTTTTTGGTGGTTAATTGGAGATGAGAGTCTCAGGGACTTTCTTGCCCAGGCTGGCTTAGAATCTTGATCATTAAATCTCAGTCTCCTGAGTAGCTGGTTTGCAGGTATGAGCCACCAGCACAGGTTCCCAGAAGTCTTGATAATGGTAATGTGTATTTCTTTAATATAAACGATCCCTCTTCTAATCACTACTGTACATTACCAATCAAATGATCTGTGATTTTCAGGCATATGTACAATGTTGAGGGTTGGATAGAGCATGCAGACAAGCAGGGAGCCTGAACATTATTGTCTGCAACAGAGGTTACAAATATTACTCAGAGACACTCAGTTTGCAAAAAAGGCATGGCGTGCATCTTCCATATCATCCTGCTTAAAATGTTTACTAAAATGCAGCCTAACCTAACCTGCTATACAGCTACAATGAACACTGCCCACGTTACTTGCTTTCAAAAGTTGATGCATACCATCAACTTAAAGTTATATACCAACAAAACTTGTTCACCAACAACATGTGCATGTGAAATGTAACTGAAACCCCAATCATTTGGGCTTGGAGTTTCTTTGAATTAAAAAAAAATTCTGGGCATCAAGAAACATTTATACATATTTGTTCAAAGAGCTGCATTCCTAAAATAATTAAGTACTAAGTAACATTGCAGAAGACAATCAAAAGTGACATCCATGTCCTTTCTGATATTATTTAAAGTCCAATCCTCAAATTCCTCCTGTGGCCGTTATCATTTTCTTTGAATATAAAATATTCTTCTCAGAATTATTTTACAGAGAGAACTAGAATGTACGATATGAAAAGAAACATATGATCTTAAGGAAACCAATGTACAACAGGGCTCTTGATTCCATGTTATGAAACACAGAGGGATATAAATAGGAGTAGTGTATCTCATGACTCCACTCCACCTCCGCAAGCTAATGCTCTCAATGTTGACAGGGAGCCTTAAATCTTTTTTGGGGGGAGGGGTCTGGATCTGCAAGGGAAACCTCTTCATGACACCCCAGATCCCAGCAGTGAGGCAGCAGCAATGCACCTCTGAGTCCCTGTGCTCTTTTGACCCATTTCCCTTCACACTGGTTTCCATATTTCATCTGCTTTGGACTGGGTTTGCTTTATGATTTTGGTTAAGTGTGAAGAAAATCAGCCTGGCAGGTGGAAGGAACTGAAGCTATGCTTTACCAAATGTTAAATTTCTGCCAATACGTGTTTTGTTTCCCAAAGCAAAATCCCCAAAGGGTCATTTTTCACCATGTGGAGGAAGCCTTCTCAACCCCAGTGAAGTACTATCAGATGTCATATTCCTTGCAGGGTTCAGTGAGAGGGACTCTGTGTCTGGTAAGTTAAGAAGAGCATTGGCCATGCACCAGCAGCTCATGACTGTAATCCTACCAACCCAGGAGGCTGAGATCTGAGGATCGTGGTTTAAAGCCAACCCAGACGGAAAAGTACATGAGACTCTTAACTCCAATGAACCAGCAAAGAGCTAGAAGTGGAGCTGTGGCTCAAGTGGTAGAGTGCCAGCCTGGAGCAAACAAGCTCAGAGATAGTGCCTAGGCAGGCCCTGAGTTTAAAATCCAGGACCGGAACCAAAATAGATAGATAGATGGACAGACAGACAGACAGACAGACTGACAGACAGACAGACAGACAGACAGATAGATAGATAGATAGATAGATAGGTAGATAGATAGATAGATAGATAGATAGACAGACAGACAGACAGACAGACGGATGGATAGATAGATAGATTACCATGGTTCATGGCTCCCAGTGAACTGAAAGAAATAGATCTTCAAGAATAGTGCCAAATGCAGAAGCACTGGCATTGACTAGGCTTCATTCTAAAGGAAGAAACACTGAGCTTGGAGCTAAGAATCTTGCCTCTGGTCCTGACTTAGTCAGCTTGTCATGCTAACTTACAGACAGCTTTCAGAGGTTGAGTTCCTATCGTGACAAAAAAGAAAAAGTCTAAATAAGCCGGACCTCAAGTGGTTTAATTAGGAAGAAGTGAGATAAATATAACGTGGCTGTTGGATAACACTCATCTTACAAAAAGGTCACGGATCCTTTTGTTACAGGTTGCTTTGAGTTTTTGTTTCCTTGTTTGTTGGTTGTTATTGTTGGCTAATTTGTCCTCTGGACAAATCTGGAAATCACTGCCCTCCTCTTGATTTTAATTTTAAAAATTATCTTTAAGTTACCTTACAAAGGAGTTGCCATTCGACAAAGCAGTTTATATAAATAGTGCATCTTAATCAATGCCACTGCTTTTATCATCTCCCTCAGCCCTCCCTAGCCCATCCTTTCCTTCAATTTTCTTAATTTTGCAGGATAAGCATTGAATTTTATGACTGTCTTCTCCCTCTCTTCCTCTCCTCTTTGTCTACACCCTTGGGTATCTGTTTCCTAGTGTTTATTTTGTTGAAGTGTGAGTTAGCCTTTCTAAGGAATTACTTGCTTTCTCCTCTGAATCTATTGTATTTTAGTTAATATATATATGTACACTTGGTGAGCACCCTGAAGTGTTTATACATTCATAATTGAATTCTAGGTTCCATATATAACAGAAAATGTGCACCCTTTGTCTCTCTGAGCTTGACTTACTTAACCTGATTGGTTTTAATTTTTTTGACAGTTTAAACGAACGATTTCAGGTGAGAATGTTGAAGGGATGACATGGATCCAAATGCATTGTATTTATAAACTTCTTTGTTATAATGCACCTCCTTTGTACAACTGTTATAGATAATTTAAGAAATAAATAAATGATTTAAAAAGCTTTCATATGATATGATACCAAGAATCCAATTGTGTGAATATAAATATATATAAAATATGCATATACCAAGAATCCAGTTGTGTGAATATAAATATGTATAAAATATGCACATATAAATATGATACATGCATTGATCTATGAGTGTACTACATAGTTTCATGTACACACACGTATAATCCTTATGTAGATTTTAGGGTGTTAACACATGCATGCACGCGCGCGCGCACACACACACACACACACACACACACACACACTCACGCATTAGCCTAAAGCTAACTCAGGACATTAAAAGCTCCCCCAAGTGGTTTTAATTTGCAGCCAGCATGGAGAAGCCCCGTCTCAGGAGAACACCTGAGACTCTGCATGCACTTGAACTTCACCAGCCCCTGGGTTTCCATTCAGACTGGATGGACGATGCGAGTGTTCATCTGACAGCCAATTCACTGAACTTTGCCATAATCTCCCAGCAATGAAAGCAGATGCCATGCGCCTTCTGGCTTCTCCTTGCCATAAGCAGAGACACCCCAGGTGTATGATGGAGAATCTCTCTTCTTGGACCTCATCTGTCTTTGAACATGCTCAGTGATGATAGAATGAAGAAAGACAGCCTCGAAAGGAGAATTTCCATGCAGGCAAAGAGGCAGAAGTTAGGAGCATGCAGATGAATGGCATCTGCCACGTAGCCCATCACCTGCATTGCAGGCACAGTTTCATTTACGTACTGGAAAGGAACTCAGAGGCCTGGAGATGTCAGGGGAGAGGACATATCCAGCAGGTGTTTTTAAATACAAACCCACAGGTGCTCAAGGACAACCCTTTACACTCCAGGCCTCAATCATGAAATGTTTTACTTTAGGTTTTAAATTGAATGAGTTTGTTCACAGATACCACCCCAAATAAATGACCACAGAAAATGTGTTTTAGTTGATATAACATTAATATGACATGTGTGTCCCTGGGAGCCATGATCTGCATGATTTAAATAGTCCTTCCCTGGCTGAGAATTAAGATGTTTTAAGCTTATGAGGCAAAGGTAAAGGACAGACTAGATGAAACTTGGTGTGCAAGCCAGTTCAATTTCTTGTCATGTTGACAGTATTGACAAGGCCTAATGTGGGTTAGGGCTCTGTGATTATGTATTATGTGTTATACTGAGTAGGCAGATAGATAGATAGATAGATAGATATAGGTAGATTGTATATATATAATTATTTATTATATTGTATTATATGTATTATGTATTATGTGATCATTACCTGGTGACCGCTACAAAAGACAAGATCATTTACATTACTGAATGGGGAAATTATCCCTGACTTTCTTATAAAATTATCATAAATGGTTCTAGTACCCTTCAATAACCTTTGTCCAACCTCATTGTGGGTTCAATCATGTGGACTCTTGTTAAAGTGCAGATTATGATAACCATACCCTAATGTTCAGGAAATCATTCTTCACAAAGTTCAAAGAACAATAACTCAGAATGCACCCATAAATGAGTAAATGCACACAACATACTATCTATGTATAGCATAGTATTATACAGCCTTCAACAGGGAATGAAATCCTGACAAATGCTACCAGATCAGTAAAGTTTCAAAAAATACCAAAAAGAGGAAGATGAAAAAGAAAAATAATATTATATGATTCCAATTATATGATTAGTCACATTTATAGAGAGGGACAAATAGTAGAATAGTGTTTTCCCAGGGCTGAAAGGAGGCCAGGGATGGAGACTTATTGCTTAACAAGCAGATTTCATGTCCAGGAGGTTACATATGTTCTATAGATAAATGATATTTGATGAGTGTGTTCATGAAAAAATGATTAAATGGTAAGTTTTATTTTAGGTATCTTTTATCACAATGAAAAAATACATAATAATTGTTTTTTAAAACGTGGATTTTAGTGTAGTAGACCTGGATGGGATACCGGATTTTACACTAGTTTGTTCAGAGAAGATCACTCTGTGTAGCCCAGTTTGGTCTGGATTTTCCTGCCTTAGCCTCCTTTTGGAATTACAGGTATGTACTACCATGCCTGGCCTTCAGACTTCAGCTGTGAACAAAAAAGCTGAGCAAAGTTAAGACCTTCAGTTTGATCCGCAATAATTGAAAAAAAAAAGAAAAAAAAAGAAAAGGTAAATCAGAATGTATATTGCTCTTTTAGGATAAGGAATTTGACAACAATCTTGCTTAAATATTTAACAAGTAACATAGAGACTATGACCAAGAAATATTTGGCCACTGAGCAGAATATCTGCTTTAGGATACTCTTCAATATTTTCATATTTCTGTGTTGTCCTAATTACATTTTAGAAATTTGTAAATATAACAGGCATGTTGAACTTTGCTGCCTCATTGCACTGGTCCATGTATCAAGATTCTATAAAAAAAAAAAAGCATTTTAAAGGAATTTTAGTGCAGTTCTACGATTTGTAGTTCCATGAATATTTTTCTAATCCTGAAATCATTCCTTGATTTCACCTTGTCGCTCATTATGAATCTTGGATTCTATTATAAAAGATGTCCCATATAAAATCAATCAGTATGGGGCTTGGAAGGTGGCTCAGTGGTAGAGCACTTGCCTTGCATGCCTGAGGCCCTGGGTTCGATTCCTCAGTACCATATAAGCAAAAAGAAAAAAGCCGGAAGTGGCGCTGTGGCTCAAGTGGTAGAGCGCTAGCCTTGAGCTGAAGAGCTAAAGGACAGCACCCAGGCCCAGAGTTCAGGCCCCACCACCGGACCCCCCCTCCCCCCAAAAATCAATCAGAATGCCTTATGTTTTGTATCCCTCTTCTTTTTATTTTCCTATATGGTTGCTAGAGCCAAGAAAACAGGCACTAATTTAAAAAGAAAAAAAGTTGAGATATTTTTCTTTGACAGGGCATGTAAAGTTAGGTTTTGCAGATTTTTCTAGAAGACCTTGGGCTTTTTCCTCCCATCATTTCCAATGAGGTTGATTTTTACAGAAGGGTAAAAGTTGGGACCTGGGGAAGGGAGGACTCCATACTATCCAGATCTTTCATGTAGAGGTTTACTGTGCCTAGGCTATTTGTGAAGTTTCTCTGAGCTCCCATTTTCTTTCTCTCTTTCTTATTTTTTGCAATAGGGTTATTTTGTATTATAAGTTAGCTTGACAGCCTTTATGACATTCTTGATGGTTCTTTATATCTAAAGTTATGTTATTTTGTGTGAATGTCTGTACCTGATTCCTTTTCTCTAAGATCAGAGATTAATATCTTTTACTTATTTTTAAGTAACAAAAAACACTCCTGTACAGTGCCCAATCCCTGAGTTTAAGCCTCAGGACAGGAACCCAAAATAAACAAACAAACAAACAAAAACCTTGTAAAATGAGATTATAAATCCTTCTATAAGATGGGACTGGGAATGTGGCTTAGTGGTAGAGTGCTTACCTAGCATGCATAAAGCCCTGGGTTTGATTCCTCAGTACCACATAAATAGAAAAATCCAGAAGTGGAGCTGTGGCTCAAGTGGTACAGTGTTAGCCTTGAGTAAAAGAGCTCAGGGATAGAGCTCAAGCCCGGACCTCAAGCCCCAGGACTGGTTAACAAAAACAAACAAACAAACAAAAGATATATACACAGATTATTCCAACTCATTTCTTTCTTTAACTTAAATACTTCCTGACAACTAGGACTCAATATAAGAAGAAAAAAAAAGTTTATGATAACCTGTTAGAGGTGTAGCTCTCAGTGAAATTGGATTAATTAAAAGAACAAAGGAAGAGCCAAACTTTTGCATATAGAAATAGTTTTATTTTTGTATAATGCCACTTGAAATTATTTTTGAAATAAGTTATTTAAGTTAGTTAGTATAAGAAAATAAATGTAATAGTACTCAAAAAACTTTATGATTAACTTGGGTGTGGAAGCTTAAATCTATTATTCTAATACTTGGGAGACTGAAGCAGAAGGTTTAAGAGTACAAGGCCAGTCCAGGTTACATAGTGACACCCTGTCTCAAAAAAAGTCTTGGGTTTCCAAGCACTGGTGGCTCATGCCTGTATTTCTAGCAACTCAGGAGGCTGAAATCAGAGGATTGAGGTCAAAAGCTAGGACCCCCTCCTCATCCCCTGCAGGAAAGTCCATGAGATTCTTACCCAATCAACCACCAGAAAACTGGAAGTGGAGCTGTGGTTCAACGTAGTAGAGCACTAGCCTTGAGTAAAAATGTACCCAAGCCCTGAGTTCAAGCTCTGTGACCCAAAGTGGTTATAGTTTGTGGAAGAACACTTGAAGAACAAAAGGAAGGTCTTGGTTTGATCACCAGTATTGTAAACAAAATGTTGGTGATTCTTTCAGTTTAGCAATCCATTTCTCCCTCAGAATCCATTTCACAAGTGGGAAAGCCTGATGCGGGCAGGAGCAATGTCTGTCATTTACCACTGGATGGCAGCTCCTAGTGTAACAACTGGCATTCAGAAAGCTCAATCAAGGTTTAAATCTATAAACAACAGCAACAACAACAACAACAAAGAGCCTATGGCACATTTAGCTCCTTCTGGGTATCAAAGGTGAGATACTAGTTAATGATTCAGAAGAAGAGTAAGTTCTTGTTTGAAGATGAGAACTGATATGAACACACATCTATTTCATTTTGACTCTTCTTTTCTGGTGTCAACTCACTGGGAATTAACATTGACCTAAATAGAAGGCAAAATAAAATGTGAAGTGGCTGGTGCTGTGGTTTTGACTCTGGCATCCTTCTGGCATTCTTCCTTCATTTTCTTTCTTCTATTCTCTCCCTTTACTCCCTCTCCTACAACATCTAACTCATCACTCCTTCCAACATCCCCAAAGCTCACTCAGATTGCACCCACACCTGTGGGATAATTATTCGCCCAGGATCGCCAGGACCACCCAGAAAGGGAGAGTTATGGTAAGAGTAAGAAGATCCTACAATAAATACCACCCTCCTTTTTATTCCTGAGTCATTGCTAGAGTCAGGAAACCAAATACTCAAATAAGTGCCTAAGTATAAAATTGTCAATCTAGAACTTGGAGAGGCCTAGTCCATTGCTGAAAGAAAGAACAGAATTTCTGGAGGAAAAAAAGTATGCTTAATTGAGGGGTCTTATGAAGTTAGGACCCTCTGATCTTGGTTAGAAATTCTGGCCTCAATTATTTCTGAATTATTCCAACAACTGATGCCAGGAAAATGACCTTTGTTTATGCCTGTTGCGCTCTCTCTCTCTCTCTCTGTCCCATTTGTTTGTTTGTGATACTTGTTTCACAAAAGCTTTCCTTCTATAAGCACTCTTCCTTGGAAATTTAATTAGATCACAAATTGAACAATTAAAAAGAGTCAGCTGTGTACATGATTGATGAAACATTATCCAGGTAACCCAGAATAGAAGGCAGGAAGTGTATGGCCCTGTGAGACAGAGATAAACAAAGGAAGTCTTTCATGGAGGTCAACTGGGAAAGTATTGGGGAAAAAAACAAACGAAACCAGGAATCAGATCACTATGTACTGCTTCATCATTTAACCCTACATTGTCGCCAGTTCTGATTCCAAGATGGTCTGCATATCTTTGGGGAAACTCCTCTTAGCACGTCAGATAAACAAAGGTATTTTTAAAGACTATTTTTTAAAATTATCTTTTAAGTAGTTGTCAAAGGAGTTGCTATTTAACAAAGCAGGTTATGAATACAGTATCTTTTGATCAGTGTCAGCCCTTTCAACATTTCTCATCTGTCCCTGTCCTACCCACCCCTTCCTTCATTCTCCTTAATTTTGGATTCTTGACTGCATTTTTCCCATCTTCTTTTCATTCATCAACCCCATTTCTCTAGACCCCACATCACCACTTTCTAGTACTTGCTTCCTGGTGTTTTCTTTTGCTGGAATTTAACTTCACCTTTCTAAGGAGACCTCTCCCTTGAATCTAGCATATTTCAGTTAACATATTTGTATACACTTGTATACACTGTCCAACGTATTGGCTTTCAAGTTTATAAGCTAAACCCAGCTTCTCCATGCATGGGGAAGCATGCATCCTTTGTCCCTCTAGGCCTGACTTTCTTCATTTAACAGAAAGGTTTTTATCATTGCCCTTCCCTAGTGCAAATTTTGGAAAGCTTGCTTTAGCTTTCAGAATGACTTTCATTTTATCATGGATCTTGAAATTAGAAGTCATCTGAAGATTTGGACTATATTCCTCATTGACTACTAGAAGACTATGTCACACAGCCTGGCATAACCTGGTCAATAGGAAAGGCTGATTTAATGTGTTAAATCTTGATGAGGGATAGATTACAGATGTAACTTACATAAGATTTAACAAGCTAAAAATGAACTTCCTAAGTGGCTCTTTATACGGGTTGTCACACTGAATTCCTTTTCTCAATACTCTGTATGGATTTTTTTTCCTCAAAAAATAAACACAACATCAAAACCAGTACAAATTTCTGTCCCTGTTTAATGAAACACATGTGAGTTTCTTAAGCCTTGCCAGTATATCTTTTCCCCCTTGCCTGAAGTGAGAAGATGGACTAAGCAGGGAATAACCAGGGGTGATGGGAAATCTGACGAGAGATTTGGACCTCTGGGATGCTTGTGTCATCGGCAAAATATCTAAACAATAAGGGGGACACACGCAGCAGATAGAAAAGTAGCAGCTACCTGTCAAAACTGTACTTAGGACCTTGGGCAAAAGGAAAGGAATCTTCCAATAGAATAGATTTTTTTTTCCCTAATAGAAACTGCCTTTGAAACCACTTGCTACGACTTAACCTATGAAATGTTTTGGGATTCAACTTCATGGATCCATTCACTACGTTCTTGCATAAAGTCAAATCATACTTAGTATTTTTGAGATTTTTTTTTTAAAAACAATCAATTGGGAGAAAATTTGTTCTTTTGTTTCCATAGAAACAAAAACTGGAATCAGATAGAATCTCAACAGGAACCATGTGGTAACACACAGCTTTCTATGACCCTAAGTCCTGGTAATATTTATTCCATTTGATTTGAGAGAGTTGTAATACACTGAAGTAATCACAATAATCATAAATAGTTTTTAGTTTTCAAACAGTGTGATATAGTATCTGCTGAGAACATCACAAAGGGTTTTATTTTAGTTAACTTTTTGTTTTGTTCAATATACAAAGAGGACTTGTGTATATGTATATGCTGGTCTTGGAACTTGAGCTCAGGGCTTGCACGTTGCCTTTGAGTTTTTCTCCTCAAGGCTGATGCTTTACCATTTGAGCCACAGCTCTACTTCTGGCTTTTTGGTAGTTAATTGGAGATAAGAGTCCCATGGATTTTCCTGCTCCAGATGGCTTCAAACTATGATTCTCAAATCTCAGCCTCCTGAATAGCTAAAATTACAGGCTTGAGCCACTGGTAACTTGGCACAAAGGTATTTTATTTTTCATGTATAACATCCTTTGAAACTTTTCTTTCCCAAATACATTTTAAGTGTTATTATTAGTGTACAATTTGCATACTAATCTTTAAAATATATATGGTATCCTAATGTTCATATTAATATATTACTTGAGTCTTTTATGAATATATTCTAACATTTAATTGCCAAAAAAAAAAAAAAAAACCTTTAAACATTCTCACGTGAATTTCATTCAGGCTTAATTTCACTATTAAGAGAAATAAAAGAATAATGAATGCCTGCCAGGCTCTGCAGAATTATGTAAGAAGAATTATCCTGTTGGATGATCTGCTACATTTTTAGCCACTAATTGAAAGAGGAATAAGTTATACATGGTCTGGACAAATGAAGACCATGAAGAATTACTCTTAAGTTTTTGTTTTTGTTTGGCTTGTTGTTTCGTTCAGGTACTGGGGCCTAAACTCAGAGCCTGGGCACTGTTGCTGGACTTTTGAGCTCAAGGCTATCACTCTACAGCATCTGGCTTTTGGAGATATGAGCCCCACAAACGACTGGAAATAAGAGGTCTCACAGACCTTCCTACCCAGGCTGGCTTTGGACTATGATCCTCATATCTCAGCCTCCTGAGTAGCTAGGATTACTGTCATGAGCCACTGGCTTTACTCTTTTAAATTTGGAGAACCCAAAAGAGGAAGGTTATACTGAACAATTGAGTTGAAGGCTAAGATGATATTTATAGAAACTTTTCTATAATTTATCATACCCAGGAAAGGAAAGATGATGGAACTCCTTCCTTCATGTATATTTTCCTCATTTTTCTAAGGAAAAATATATGACACGTATTGTGCTTTTCCCCTAGGTTCCATGCTGCTTCCAGAGTTTAAATTGAGTTTCAGGGGGAAAAAATGCACAAGAATGTTCACACATCTGTAGAACAAATCAATAGAAAATGATTGGTTTGGAGAGGAAATACCCTAGAGCAATGTCTTTCTAATTATTTTAAAATGTGGAAGTAGTTTGGAAAATATCCATCTTATGAAATATCCATGTGCCTCTGCCCATCCTACAGAGGATCCAAACCTGCATCCCAGGAGCCCCAGCACTGCAAACACCAGGCTCTGAGCTCCTCTGTTCCCGCGGGAGCATCGTGAGTTCTACACCCTTTCCACAGGCCAAGCCCCTGCAGTGCCCGCATCTGCCATTGCTTTTGGAACTAAAGGTGAAATCTTTTCATTATGTTTATGGATGTTTATTTTCATTTCATTTGGAGTTGCCAGATAAAGGATGGCCTATGAATAGCATTTTATGGATAAACAGTGAATAGTATTTTCATATAACTGTGCCCCAAATGCTGTATAAGAGTATGTGTAATGTGAGTGTAAAATTCAATTCCTAAGATCTATTAATGTCAAAAACATTTTAGGTAAAATGCAAATTCAAACAGATCATTCTGTATTTGTTAATTGCTTCATCTAGCAACTCTCATGGAAATAGTCCAGAAAAAAAATGACCCTGTATTTGAACCAATAAATGTAGGTAACCTTTTCAGAGAGAGTATTTCAAGAAAAGAAAATGACATTGGCACCTTTTTTGTGTGGTGCTTGAACTCAGGTGCTTGGCACTGTTCCTGACATTTTTGCTCCAAGTAGTGCTCTACCTCTTGAGCCACAGCTCCACTTTGGGCTTTTTGGTGGTTAATTGGAGAAGAGTTTCGTGGACTTTCCTGCCTGGGCTGACTTTGAACTACAATCCTCAGATCTTAGCACTCTGTGTAGCTAAGATTACAGGTATGCCTTGCTGACATTTGTGACTTTTATCGAAGATAAGAATATGTATTTAGTACATAGGAAAATAAAGCTCAAAGGTTTTTAACTTTTTGTTTTCAGATGTCCATTTGCATGTAAGTGGAGAAAATTTACTGTCTTACTGTTCAGTAGATCTCCAGGCTGACTTGAACATGTTCTAGAGAAAGAGAACAGAATACCAATGTGGAAAGAATCAGAATACTGGTGTTTCATCCAATAATTAACATATTCCTTTATGAATGAGAAAATTCTCCCTGCACCATTTTTTCTTTTTAATGCCAGTTGTGGAGCTTGAACTCAGAGCTTGGACATTTTCCCTGAGCTTCGATGCTCACAGCTAGTGCTCTACTACTTGAGCCATAGCTCCATTTCTGGCTATTTTAGTAGTTAATTGGAGGTCAAAGTCTCACAGATTTCCTTCACACGTTGACTTCAAACTTCAGTCCTCTGATTTCAGCCTCCTGAGTAGCTAGGATTACAAGCATGAGCCATGGCTGCCTGGCTGCACTCTCATTTTTTAGAAAGGAGTTTTAATGTTTAATGTAGTTATAAAAATTAGTTTTATCATACATTGTGGCCCGAGCCTGTGTATCCTGGCACACAGGAGGTTGAGGCAGGGAGAGACTGAGGCAGGAAGATCATGAGTTCAGAGCCATCTTGAAGTACCAAGTAAAAAAAAGAAGAAGAAGAAAATTTAATTTTTAGTTAAGTGGTATAAAAATTTAAATTGTATCTTTAGACTTTATTGGCAAAGTGTTTGGGTAAGTATTTAAATGTAGCTTACCTTTGGTCCTGGGAAATAGGCAAAGAATGCTTACTTCATAGAGTAGCCACATCTGGTATCTACCTAAAACAGAGTAGGTAGTCAGCTAAAATTACCCATGCTCTTAGGTCCCATCTGAACAGACAATCAATATTGCACGTTTATTTGGTGTTTGTTTTACTTTTTTAACTGATCATTTTAATAAAAGTTCAACCAAGTGAATATCTTCATCCAACTCTGTTTTGAATCTTAACCAGGAATTCTGAGGTAACATTCTTGAATGAGTACAATTCATAATCTTTACCAGTCAAGCTATCTAGGCCTTTTCCAACTAACATACTTACAGGGTAATAATTAAAACAGATGCCAGCAGTATTTGGTGTCTATTGGCCAAGTAAGCGGTCATGGTTTTGGAACAAAGATGGTAAAATATTGGTGGCTATAAATTCCTATAAAGCATGATCATGTTCAAACCTTAGCCCTTGCATAAAATAAGCAAGCAACACTTCTTTCGAGAGCTAAGTCAAGTAAACATTTTAATCTTAACTGAAGTATATTTACTGACTTATAATGAGCAATTGCATTTAAGTTTAGAAAAGTAAGTGTAATGGCAGTAATGTCTTCCTTGGTTGAAAATTCCTTATTGACATCACTCTGCTGAGTATTTTAGGCTTAGTAATTTAATCTCATCCAAAAGTAAAAGTTGAATGTATATCCCTGTTACAAATAAGACTGATAGAGATTAACTAGAAAGGTGGAATTAGATATTTTAACCTACTTTCAATTACTTCCTAAAGCCAGGTTACCACACAGTTTGCTGTACTGCTTTTTTCTAGAATTAATAAAGAAAAATTCAAGATCACATTTCAAGCAAAATGATATAAATGATTTTCTTAAAATTACTATTAACTAGCCGGGCGCTGGTGGCTCACACCTGTAATCCTAGCTACTCAGGAGGCTGAGATCTGAGGATCGCGGTTCAAAGCCAGCCCGGGCAAGAGAGACCGTGAGACTGTTATCTCCAATAAACCACCAGAAAACCGGAAGTGGTGCTGTAGCTCAAGTGGTAGAGGGCTCGCCTTGAGCTGAAGAGCTGAGGGACAGCGCCCAAGCCCAGAGTTCAAGCCCCACGACCGACCAAAAAAAAAAAAAATTACTATTAACTTGTTTGACAACCACCACCACCAGAGAGATATGAAGACAATGTCTTAGGAATTTTATTTAATAGAAATTACAAATCTAACAATCAAACTTCAGAGAAAGTTTTTGAGGATTAAAAAAAACAAAAAAAAAACAGAAATAGTAATGGTCTCCATTCTTTTCCCAAACACAGAAAAAATAAACACATGTCTGTTTAACCAGATGTGGAGGGTTAAAAAAAATCATAAACTAAGCAAACCTCACACCTGGATATGTGTGGGTCAGCAGCCATGCAAAGGCTGGGGTATGCTTGCTTTGACATCAACTCTCTTGGTGCACTGAATAAGATTTTTGTATACTCTTTTCATCCCTATTAAAAAGTAGGAAGATATTCTTTTGGATATGATTTTGATCTATATTTGAAAGTGTGTCCACAAGTATATTTTCAACATGTCGGATCAGCACATGAGTTGGAATTGTTGGTGAATCCGTCATGACTCAGGCTTGCTTTGAGCTTGGTGATCAAGTCTATCTTGAGCCTGGGCATTAAGTGTCCCAACCCTCTGTCACAGGGCTGCTGTGGAAGAGAAGCATTAACATTCAAGAGAATGGAGACACTCCGCTGTGTTTGGACTGGAAATCTGAAGGTTCTGCTCACAGGGACGTTGATGCTGGCATGAAGAAAAGGCAGGACATTGGACAGGACAGTTCATTTTATTGAATATAAAACAGATAACAAGAGCAACAAAAGCAGGAGGCTGATGGCTTATCTGTAATCTGAGGATTGTGGTTCAAAGCCAGCCTAGGCAGAAAAGTCTGAGACACTTATCTTGGCTGACCAGCAAAAAGCCAGAAGTGGAGGTGTGGCTCTAGTGGTAGAGAACCAACATTGAGCAAAAAAGCCAAGTAAGGCCACAGTGTTGCCCCATTCCCAAACAAATAAGGAAGAGCAACAAGGGTAATTAGTAAACTGTCATACAGCTGAGTACTTTATAGACACTGGCTTTAAGTAATTTGCCAGACACAATATACGCAAATCTGTAACTTAGGCCTGAACCTATGTGAATATAAATCCCATAAGTTGTATGCATGTGCATTTATCTGCGATTTTTGAACCACCTAAATCATGTGTTTCTGCTTTACATTCACACACAATATTTTTAAGTTATTCATAAGTGATCAGCAGTAAAGTTCATTTTCAAGACTAGCTGAGGTTGGGCATTTGTTACTGCTAATTTTTTCGGCAAGGAAATGTTTCCTCTGTTTGGGAAAATGATCTTTTTTCAATTAAACATGGAACTAGCCAAATCTGCAATGTTGACAAAACAATTAATGACATAGCAGGTGTTAGAAATACATTAACCTCGAATTCACCATATGTTAGGAGAACTTCCATATTTCGCCGTGTGGAAAAGATCAGCTAGTGGCACCTGGTTTTATCATCATTATTACTTGCTAAAATTAGTAATAAAAAGAGTTTTCCAGTTTGAAGGCAAGAATGAATGACAGAACATTCATTCCTAACTAAATTTAATATTGTGCTTTTGTAACATTTCAGAGGATTTTCATAAAACAATGCATCTCAAACTATAACCTGAAAGAATATAAAAGTCTGAGGGTAGACGATGCTTGAAAAAAACATAAAATGGATAAAAAAAATTTTTAGTGTCACTGGAAGCAAATATGTCAATGTTAATGAACAGGATTTTTAGTTAACTATTTTGATAAATATAATTATTTTCCTGTTGTCATTTATTACTGAGTGTTATCACATTACCGACAAACACATTCATCAATAACCTTATTGCCTAATAACCTGGAAGTATAATGAAAATATTTGCACAGATGGGCAAATTATTGACATGACATGAAATACAGCATGTGTAAGACTAGAGGCAAATTTGCTTTCTTCAGTTTTCCTAATAGAACTTCATATATTGATGCCTCATGATATGATTTACCTACATGGATCTTATGTGCAATACTGCCCACACTGTCTCTTTGCCTTGACCTGACTTTTAAACTTGAATTCGCCATTGATTGCTCAGAAAAATCAAACCCATAAATAAGTGGCCTATAGGATTGCAACACTGGCTGATGAGCACTTTCTCTTTTCCTTTCTTTTCTTTCCCTCTTCCTCTTCTGCTCCTCTTCCTTCTTCGCTTCTCTTTCCTCTTCTTCCTTCTCTTCCTCCCTTTTTTCCTCCTCCATTGATTAAGTAATAATGCGTGGAGCAGTTGTTGTGCAGGTGAGAGTCAATAGTGGAAGGAAGTGTTCAGAACTGGCTTTGGAGGTAGGGCGAAGCATGAGGCCACAGTGGGAGGCCTTAGGAACTAGAAGACCAAAGAAGTCAAGATTTCAGTTCTATAGACACAAAGAAGCGCTGATGGGTCGTGCCCAAAATTCTCAGGACGCTGAGATCTGAGGTGTAAGCTTTCACACCAGCCTGGGTAGGAAAATCTGTGCGTTTCTTATCTCCAATTAACTACAAAAGAATCTGGAAGTGGAGGTGTGGCTCAAGTGGTAGTGCTTTGACAAAATAAAATAAAACAAAGAGCTCAAGGACAGTGCCCAGACCCTGAGTTCAAACCCCAGGACTGGCATGCGCATGCACAGACACAGACACAGACACAGACACAGATTTCTTCCGAGAACCTGAATGCACTTCTAAGAAGATCTGGAGACCCAGGTCCTCATTTTGTTTCAAATCACTGTTGAGGGTAATTTGTTATAGGTAATAAAAAACAGATTGAAAACTATGCTCATTATTATAATGAAAGATGGAAGTTTGGAGTAGGAGAGAGTGAGGGAGCTGAAGACACTGTAAAAAAGGAAATATACTCACCATCTGACTCATGTAATTGTAAATGCCTCTGTATATCACCTTTATATCGACAATAAAGTAAATTAATTAAGAATAAAAAATTAAAAAAGATGTTCTATTTCAACTGCTTAAATAATGACGCACCTTGTGAATTATGGATAGATAGGTTAGAGTGTCATTTAAGAATAATTATATTATCTTTAAGTAGTTGTACAGAGGATTGCCATTTAATCAGTTTATGAATACAGTGCATCTTGATCAATGTCATTCAACATTCTCACTCACCCCTTCCAACCCACCCCTTCCCTCACTTTTTATAATTCTGTAGCTTATGCATTGAATTTTTCTCTTTTCTTTTTTATTGTGAGAACACCATACAGAGGAGTTACAATTACATGGGCAAGGTAATGAGTACATTTCTTATCAAGCATTGTAGCCTCCTCGTTGTTTCCCCCTCCCATCCCTTCCCATCCTCCTCCCCTCCCCCCACCCGGTCCTCTCCCCACCCCCCACCAAAGTTGTTAAGTTCGTTTTTCAACATAAGGACTTGTACGTCTCATTGTTGCAATGGGTCCACCTGTATCCCTAGTTAAACGATTTTTTTCCCTTCTCCTCCACAAATTACACTGTCCCTCCCCCACAGTATAACCCATCCTTTCACTGTATTTGATGTTGAATTTTTCTTTACCGCATTCTCCCTCCCTGCCCATTGTCTCTCTCCCTCCTCTTGGCCCCACCCCTCTTCTCAAGGATCCTTTTCCTACTTTTTGGGACTTTGATTTAGCCTTTTTAAGGAACTACACTGAGTTCTTCCCTGAATCTACTGTATTTCAGTTCATACGTTTGTGTGCACTTGCATATTACCTAACATACACACTTATATGCTCATAAATGAATTCTAACTTCCACAGGGGACAGAAAACATACAACCTTCGTCACTCTGGGCCTGGCTCACTTCACTTAGCATCATTTTTTCCCCCTAGTCCTTGCCAAGTGTCTTTTACAGAATAGTGACCCTACTGTGTGCCACTGACCCCAAGCCATTGTTCATGTCATACTGGAAATGGCTCTACTGTGTGCTGCTCTTGCTGCTGGTCACACAGGCTCCCACCACAGTCAATAGCAAACTGCCAAGGTGCAGTGGTATAGCAGGACTAGGCTTCCACATTTGCCTGTGCTTGGGATGGAGCCCCAGGATGCAGCCTGGGAAAATGTAGATTGCCACAGTTCTGAGGATCCAGCATGAGGCTTATGATGACCACAGGCAGCCAGCTGCTGTGCTTCACTTCTGCTCCCACCCACTAGGGTGGGATGGAGAACAGCAACTCACACCTACCGAGGGAATTCAAGAGGTATCCACAGATGCCCTCCCCCTCCGTCCCCCATTCCTCCCCCACACCCCGGGCCCTCCTTTCACATCGAGTCCAGAGACTCCTTCCCACAGCAGACCTTCCTTATAGATACCCTGACTTCTCCAGGAACAGCTTTCCTTCACACTGTGTTGGTGCGCTTTGCTGTTCTGTGGCCAGGAACCACGCTTAGAAATGCATGGATTCGTTTGCTATCTATGATGGCAATCTTCGACATTTTATAATGTCAGCTAATTGATTCAGTGTGATGGTGTAGTGAAAACGCTTGGATAGGGGAGACTCCCCAGGTGAAGGCAGAGAAGCTGAGTGGGCAAACAGCAAGCTCTTTGGACATATATGATATGATATGATATGATATGATATGATATGATATAGCTATCATTATATCATTATATCCCATTATATCATTATATTATTATATATCATTATATATATATCAAATATGATATATACCAAATCATATACAAATTTATAATATATCTAAATAAATACACAGAAAACATTTCTATGCATTTTCTATTGAATCCACACACATATTTGGTTAGGACTTCAAAAGACTGAATGCTTTTATACATTTATCTCCATTTATCAAAATGCTCTGACTCAAACCATTTTCAGCTGTAAGCCTGGTTTGATGCAAGAGAAATGAAAGGCAAAGTTCAGTAAAAATTGAACATCAGGAAGCAGGTATTCAAAAGAGATGTGGTGGGTCAAGGGGAAAAGGGTGAACACATGGAGAGGAGAAGCAGGGGGAAATGCAATCAAGAAGCCAATGTATATCCTATAGAATTAAGGAGAGTGAAGGAAGGGATGGGTGGGAGGGATGGGTGAGAATGTTGAAAGGGGTGACATGGATCAAGGGCACTATATGCATAAACTGCTCTGTTGAATGGCAACTCCTTTGTAAACTACTTCAAGACATAGAAACTACTATGCAAACTACTTCAAGCATAGAGAATAAAATAATAATAACTAAAGTAATAAAAATAATATATAAGATATTATATAACATAAAAATATTATTAAATACAGTATAGATATTATAAAATAATTATTTAAAAATAAAATAATAAAAGAAAATAAAACAAAGATAAATGTGATTTTTTTAAAGAAATAAAGAATAGGTTATATCTTTGTGATAAACATGTGCTTGGCTCTAGAAATGATTATTGCCAATCAAGACAAAGCTATTTGTCTTTTAGAGTATATAGGAATTCATTACATAGAACTATATATATATGCACACATACTTACACATGTATAGGTATACTATATTTGTACATATACATACCTATGCATATCTACAAGTATGTACAGAGTTGGAGTCAGGGTCCAAGAACTCCACTACAGATTAAAACTATTTAAAAATATTTTTGAAGTGCATTTAATGCATCTAACTGCTGAATAGCACAGCTCAGGGCCACAGTGCCTGTAGAGTGTCTGCAGTTTGCCCTCATGGTTGCATGGCTAGAAAAAAAACAGAAGGAGCTTCAGATCAAGGTTGCTGCACAATGAGATGTGCCACCCCAGGAACAAAATAGCATTTTCAATGAGAAATGTGGCCGGTACTGAACGCAATTCGCTTTTGTACCATGGTAAATTGGGAGAGCTGCAAGTTGAGCCATCCTAGATCAGGAGCTGTCTGTAATACTGGAGGAACTGCTTGGCCAAGAAAACTTCTATAATTCTATTATTGTTTTTAGTGATGTCTGTGTGTGAAAATCAGAACAATGAAAGCGTGTGTATATTCTGTGAGAATTTCTTTCTTTAAACATTTATGATTACTGATGAGCGCAGGTACCTCTAGACTGTAATTCAAGCTACTTAGGAGGCTGCTAACTGAGGACTGTGGTTTGAAGCCAGGCAGGCAGGAAAGTCCATGAGATTTTATCTTCAATAAACTACAAAGTGGAAATTTGACTCAAATGTAGATTACTAGCTTTGAGCCAAAAAGGAAAAAAAAAAAAGCTCAGGGATATAGCCCAGGCCGATGGCACACAATACACTAATTACTATTATTAAATGTGGACAGATAAATATATTTTTAAAATATTTTAAATAGCATGGAAGCTGAAAGTAGATAGTAGTCTGATAACTATTAACCACTATAGAGGCCAATTAAAATAAATATTTAATTTGAAAATTTGGAGTTCACACATAAATAGATTCCATTCAGAACAGATTAGTGATTGTTTGGTTGTAGGTTTTCTGTACACTTGCAGCTATCATTAAAATAATATTTCTACTGAATTCCAGAGTAATTATTCTTCTGTTAGAATGAAAGGAGGAGGCTGATGGCACATGAGCCAGCCTTCATTCTTCCCTCCCTTCCTTCCTTCGTTCTTTCCTTCCCCACAGGTCTCAGCTTGAGGGAGGCTGGGGAAAATGGAGAGGCACCCCATCAACCAGGCCAAGTCCCCTCCTTGCTCCTTTAAATGTGTCTGAATTAGTGTCAGAGTAGCATTAGCACGCTTCATCTTGTGAAATACCTCATTGATTCCAGGTGCGGGGAAGAACAATTCATGCATTTGTTTAGAGCCAATGGAAGATATTCACCAGAGCACTACTCATCATATTCACCAGGGGATTGCTCTTATTCAATGGAACAAAGCTTTTGTGAGACTTGCTCAGAATAGCAGGTAGGCTGTATTGCGTTCTACTAACAAACTCAAGTATGTATGTGTTTGTAAGTAGATATAAGACAGAACATGATAGGAGTATCTTTTATTTCAAAAGTTTTAAGAAAGTAAAAAGGTCTCCATGATTCTTTCTGAAAAGCCAAGACAGTTATGGACATGAAGAATGGTTGTACTTCAAACCTGCAGGACGTGGAGAGATAAGAAGAGTTAGGAACAGATGTGCCCAGTGGAAGGAAGGGCTCCCTCTTTACTAATCCCCAAGATAAAGTAGATTGATGGAGTGCTTGTGGCTAGGTCACAGGAAGGCCAGGAAAAGATCAAAAAGTTACCCCTGAGAACTTTCATTGCTGTTACCCTAAAGTGCCGAAGCAGGATTGCGTTCTATCTGCATTTTGGAGAAGTTTGTCTCTCAGTAGCAGCAGAATTTAAGGAGGGTTATTTCCCTGGCTCTTTGGAATAAAATCAGAGTTAGATTTATAGATGTTCAATATTTAAGGTAGGACAAATATTAGCTATTAACAAAATTTAAATTGTACTTAAATAGGATATGCTTTCTAATTCAATTACAAAAAAATTTGGCAAGATGAGCTAATACATAATCCAGATACCTTACATTAGCGTCTGCTTTTTCCAGAAAGCTGCCTTGTGCATTTACTTTTCATTCTCTTTAATATACCATACATCGAGAAAGTCTAATGGTCCAGTCTTAAACATAAATCAAAGGAAAATGTCTAAACTTGTAAGGCCTCTGCCCTGAAGCTATGTCTGGATAGAAGTTTATAATAGGAAATAAATGTGTCCATTTACTTCAAGCTTTCATGACTCAAACACATCTATCAATATTCATGACAAGGCAGAAAGAGCATGCACTCTGCCTTCAGATCTAAAACTGATTCCTGCATTTGCTTCTCATTGCTGTATGAAGCCACACAATTATTTAAAGTCCGTGGGCCTCAATTTCCTAATTTTTCAAATGGGGTTAATTCTTACTTTATAGAATAGTCAGAAGATTAGAGGTATCAATATGTCAATCGATTATCATAGTGGTTTACATAAAATGTTCTGCAACAAGGTATCCTGTTCATGTTCCAAGAACCTAGGTCAGTTCAATCACAATGATTCATGTGCCATTCATTTATTTGCTCCTACATTTAACACATACTGTTGTTTTTCACCAGGCATTGGAGATAGATAATATAAATAAGAAATGTACCTTTGGTTCAAAAGTTTTTGACAAAATAAATATGCATGATTTTCTAAGCAAATTGATGAGTTCTTTTAATGCAGGCGCAACTGAAATGAATTTTTATGTCTTCATAGTGGCTATAAAATATAGAATCAATTGCTCAATACTTCAATTTCCATTCATCCATTATCATAAAAATCTGGACATATGATTACTTAAAAATAAAATGCAAAATACATAGATCTTCTCCATTCCAAATTCTCTGTAGGGAGAATACAGGGTTAAGTGAGAAAATGTCCTTCAAATTGTCAGAAATAGAAAATTAAAGATGCTAATGCCCGGTGTTTTAGAGGGTGGGATGCATACACATAATCATATTTGGTAACTTTTGTGCATTTCTAAGTTTGCAAACAGTGGTTGATCAAAGGAGAAAATAAAAACAAACTAAAGATAACTGAACAGTAGACTATCTTGGCTTTAAATTCCTAGGCAAAAAGATGGATCGAAAATTCTGAAAACCTCCTGCTGAGTTCTGTGATCAGAAATCAAATTATCAAGGATTTAAAAAGCAATAGAGTTCCAGCTTAAGGAGGTAAGATGAGAAAGTCGGTTGTCATATAAACTCATATAAATGTATGAAGAAAGGTCTTCAAAAGACAATGTCGCTTGTGTTTTCTAAGACTAGTGCTTCTTCTGTTTCTTGGAGTCTACTCACAATCCTATTATTATCCATGTTTTTTCTTTACTTGATATTAATTTGCTTCTTTTCAAGTGAGCCCATACCATAAATACTGAGCTTATTCATGCATGTTTGTCCTGAATGGCAGCTGAGAGTGGTTCTTTTACTCTGGTTAGAAATCACTGATGGAAATGTTGGCTTCCTCCTTGTCAGTGGTTTGAAGTCTTCGAGTATGGAGGGCCTGTGGGCTGGACCAACAGATTAAAGGCTTAAAGCTGAAGACTGAGACTTAAGAATGCCAGCTCCTCAGATCAGAGGCCTGTAATACTAGGTGCCCAGATCAGATCTTGCTTTGAGTCTTGGTTGCCAATGGCACAAACACTCAGATGCATGGAGAGTCTTCTGTTCTCAGCGCAGCTGACCTTAGCAGCGATAAGTTTTGATCAGTGTTAGGGCTCCTGAGCCTTAGGGCGAGGGACCCTTGGCTTCTAATAGCAGCTAGTCTTTGCAACAGTAAATGGGAGCTTACAGCTGTTAAGCCTTTGGATACAGAAGATCCTTGGTTGCAAAAGCTTGACAACTTTCTGAAACTCTTCTAGTGATCGGCAGCCACAGTCTGTGGTCTTAGCTCTTTTAGCTTTTACCTTCACAATCAGAGTTCTCCACAACCTCTTTCTCTTCCCAGTATTTCTGTCCATCTAGGCAACAGCTCTTGTGCCTAATTCCTCCCCTGACCTCCTCAACTGTCTCTGTGTGTACTGCTGGCCTAGATATCTTTTGCTCCTGCCTTTATTGCTGGCTGTTCATATAGCCCATGTTAGAAACCACTGTAGAGAAAAAGTTTTTAATGGGACCTAATTGCAACACAAAAGGGAGATCAGCCACAGAGAAAGATTTGCCAAATAACCCTGCTAATTGCTCTGTAATTATGAACAAACCAAGCCCTTTGATGGTGAGCACCAGTACTGCAAAAACAAATGCAGGATGCACCCTCCCCAACACACACCTGTTCTGCAGCAGAGTGCCAGTGATTACTGACACCACAAAGGGTGTCAAACTTTATAAATACTTTTTCCTATACACACAGACTTACAAAAACATTCCATTTATAAATTAAGGTTACTAAGATAACAAGAAACTCTTCCCCTCATAAGCAATGTTGCAGGTAGAAAAGTTGTTCTCCTAGTAGATGTTAGCCTCAGCATATTGTTTCTACTCTTACATTGAGAACTTTCACCTTAGGAACTTTCACAATAGCCAGATTCCCAGCATCACTGGTTTTGTACTTTTGGGCCATTAATAAATAAATCATGCACTCCTATTCAGGACTGAGTAGAAGAGAATAAGCCAGAAAGATGAAGGAAGTGTAAATGGAGAGAAGTATTCTAATTAATAAAGGCTACTGAGATGAATATCTTTTATAGTAAATATCAATCACTTTTATATCTGAAAATGAAGGAAGGAGAAAATAGCATTAATGAGGAAGAATTTACACAAAGAAGTACATGAACTTTGTCACTGGGAAGTACCTGCCATAAGTTAGAATGTCAGAATTTGTCATCTCTATATATGCATAACTTCTGATTCCTACAAGACAGTACTGTCAGTAATGCCAAATAAAATCACATGGAAATTGTCAAATGTTTTATATAATGAGGGTCTGGTACATGTGAGTTCCATTCTTTCTGAGATATCAAAAGGTACTGTTCTTTCTGCTTTAGAAAAGAATACTAGATGCCAGGTGCCAGTGGCTCATGCCTGAAATCCTAGCTACTCAAGAGTCTGAGATCTGAAGATGGTTGTTATAAGGCAGTCCAGGCAGGGAAGTCTATGAGACTCTTATCTACAATTAATAACCCCAAAAACCAGAAATGGAACTGTGGCTCAGGTGGTAGAGTGCTAGCCCTGAGGAAAAAAAAAGGAGAGAGAGAGAGAAAAGAAAAGAAAAAAGGAAAGAAAATAATATTACACCAATCTGCTAATTGTGTAGGTGGCAGACATTTTCAGGGCAGGAAGATAGTACAGGGAAAACACTATTAATAGTGAAATCCTCAGAGATGAATGCTAAAACAGATTTTAACTATTTTCAAAATGATGAAAATGATCTTTTTGGGACCAAGAGAACTTATGTTGCCAATTTTCAGTTACTGAATGGCAAACTCAATCCAACACGCATAAGGTGTTGTGAAGCAGAGGCATGCTGCCTGGTGGTGCTCGGTAAGGCTGGGTGTGGAATCACATGTCTCATCCAGTGGAAAGGGGTGAAGTTCACCTGAAACCAACCACACATCAAATCTTCAGTGAGGACATAGGGAGGGTTTGTGTACTTAAAAACAACCAAACTCCACTAAATAACAGTCACTCTTCACATACAAATAAATACCATTCTGCTCTTAGAGGAAGCAGCACTTCTCAGTACCTGGGAGATTTCATTCTTCATTCAGTTCTGTGCAGGCAAAGCTGAGCTTTAAAATACCCAAGGATAAAACAGCTTATCCTTTCATTAAGTTAACAAGTGCATATAAAAACCAGAGAAAGAGAGAAAGGCAGAGTAGATATAGGAAGGAGAGAGGGGGAAAGAAGAGGGAGATGGTTAGGGAGGGGAGAGGGCAGAGGAGAGGGAGATGATGTTATACCATTAGTTATACCATTAGTTTCCCAACACACTGGTTGATTTTCCCAGAAGTTAATGAGCGAGTCAGTTGGAGTATCTAATGCCTGTAGTCCCAGCTATTCAGGATGCTGAGATCAAGAGGATCACACTTGGAGGCCAGCCTGGCAAAATGTTCATAAGACCTCCTTATAATCAATAGCTAGACTGATGGTGTGTACCAATACTCCAGCTATGACAAAATGTGTAAAATGGGAAGATGGCAGGTAGACCAGGTGTACATATAGGCAAGAAACAAAGCCCTATCTCATTAAAAACAAACAAAAACAGTGTGAAAGAACAGCTGGATGTATAGAGGGTCAGTAAAGCAAGTGTGAGACCTTGGAATCAAACCCCACTCCAATCAAAAAAGGATATATATTGAATGAGCAATTAGCTCGGAATGTGAGTTAGGATCCCAGAAACTAAAGCTCAAGAGGAAAATGTGGAAAGTCGGTTAAAGAATGTAGCCTGAAATCATTGGATGCGTAGCCAAGCAAAGCAGCTCTCTGTCTCAGCAACATAAAAGTTATAATTACAGCCTGGGAGAAAATAAAACATCTTTCAACTTTGGGGACTTGATGTGAATAGGATTTAAAGGAAAACAACATTCATACTGTAAGAACAAAGCAATTGCAGCCATTATGGGTTGAGCAAAGGAAATAGCATACTTTTAGTTCGTCCTGGCTAAAGAATGGCTGTGGGTTATTGATAAGTGGCTGGCCTTTGATTGACTCATTGGTAGGCTAAGTTGTCTGATTTCCACAGGCTTTCACATATGACCTTCCCCCCGCCCCTCCTGAAAATGGAGCAAGCAAGGTGAAGGAGAAAAAGGGAAAAACTAAAGGTGGGAAAAAACGAACTTGAAGAATATGGGACTTATTTGTGGGTCACATGACAATTCAACTTCTTAGACAAACTTGAAAGCTATGTAGTTCAATTCACTCAAGAAAGAGCTCTGAGTTTTCATTTCCCACCTTTGGGAACTAGTTTATACCATTTATCTTGCAGATGTAGGTATAAAGATTGATGGGATGAAATAAATTATTTAATTCATGCAAAGAGTAGGTGACCAAGTCAGGAATTTGAATCTTCTCCATGGAGTCTCCATGACATAAAAATCATACATCTTCAATAATTCTTCTTAAATATACCCTATTGGACAATGTCCACTTTCTGGTGTGTGTGTGTGTGTGTGTGTGTGTGTGTGTGTGTGTGTGTGTTGGTCTAGGGGCTTGAACTGAGGGCCTAGCTGAGCTGAGGGCCTGAGCAGTCCCTAAGCATGTTTGCTCAAGGACAGTGCTCTACCACTTGAGCCACAGCTCCACTTCCAGCTTTCCTGGGTGGTTAAATGGAGATAAGAGTCTCTGCACTTTCCTGCTCAGTCTGGCTTTGAACCATGATCCTCCTATCTCAGCCTTTCTGAGTAGCTAGGATTATAGGCATGAGCTACCAGTGCCTGGCTCAGTGTTCTTTCAAACAATTTGGAGAGTTCATTACATGAGAACTGAACCAGAAGTTACATTACTTCTGAAATCTTTGTAAGTGATTTTTTTTTCTTTTGCTGATGTTATTTTAATTCAAGGGGAATTTATCCAAATAAGAAATATCTCAAATACCCTACACAATTTTTATTGAGTTTTTTGGGGGGAGGAGGTTATTTCTTTCTTTAAAATTACCTTTAAGTAGTTTAAATTTACCGTGTCAGTTTATAAGCACAACATATTTTGTCTGATGTTGAGATTTGCATGCTATCACTCAGGGTCACAAATTTTTTGGGTGCCAGTCCTGGGGCTTGAACTCAGGACTCAGGGCCTGGGTTCTATCCCTGGGTATTTTTTTTTAAATACTCTATCACTTGAGCCACAGTTCCACTTCTGGCTTTTTTTTGGTGGTTAATTGGAGATAAGAATTTCAAAGATTTTCCTGAAATGTCAGTCTCCTGAGCAGCTAGGATTATAGGCATGAGCCACTGGCACCTTGCTTCTGGGTCACTTCTAGTATCAAAGTAGGGAAGGATGTCTTAGAAAATAAGTAAGAAAGTTATTGTTGAGAATTAGTGACAATATGTTTTGCCATTGTACAACATTTAAAAATTGTATATATACACTATTTAAGTTTGAAATGCATATTTTTGGAAATGGCTAGAGAGGGAAAATATTTTGAAAATGGTCAGAAAGAGAAAAGTGCAAAAGTTTGCTTTATTTATGTCTTCATTTAACTTGTTCAGTTCTTTCAGAAGTAGTAAGATAATAAAAGTGGGATTAATTCCAATCATATTTACTCTATAACATATAGAGTATAAAAAACTGAGCATTCTTTTGTACGACTCTAGTTAGACTTATTTTTGAAGGAAAAGTATTGAAGAAATGTGAATTTCCTTAGATGAATACTTAACAAATAAACACAGAAAATTTATATGAAAACTCCAAGCCTACTGATTTGGGCTCGATTTTTACTTCTAGGAGGACTGTACTTTCTAAACAATGGCAAGCTTTAGATATAACATAGATGGTTTCCATTTACACAATGTAAATGCTACATGTTATTTATTTTCTATGGTATTCCAGTGGAGTGAACTGTTTCTGGAGTCACATATTTCAAAATGTTATCACAAAGTATGAAAACTAGATTAACTTCATCAATCATTAATAGATGAACAATTACGTTGAAGCACAGATTTTAATAAAGATTTGAAAGTCCTCGTTATCATGGCAAGATTTTAATGCTTCTTTAGATGTTTTAATTAAAGGAGGATGATTAAAATGTTAATTCCACTAAGGATTATTAATCGCATCCATCTATGTGTCACTTTGTGGCGGGCTACCTGTGTATTTCTGCTTCAGTAATTCAGATATAAAGACCTGCTTCCGGGATGAGTAATTCAGCATCTTCAGGGCTGGGGTTGAGTATTGGATCTCCTCTGAAGCTCATTGGATTGGTCATTGCATTACACCTGTTTGAGAAGCAACAACATAATTTATGTTACAGAAGCTACTTGCACAGGATATAAAGGTGAAAGCTGAAGTTCCTCCTTTTCAGGTCTTTGGTATTATTTGATGTCTTCTTAAAATTAGAAATAATTCACCTTGGCACTATTGGCTCATGCCTGTAATTGTAGCTACTCAGAAGGCTGAGATGAGAGAACTGCAGATTGAAACCAGCCTGGGCAGAAAAGTTTTCATATTCTATCTTAATTAACCAGAAAAGCAGAGGTGTGGCTCAAGTGGTAGAGTGCCAGCCATGAATAAGTATGCCAATGGAGTGCAAGGTCCTGGTATTGTCAAGCACATGTGTGCATGTGCTGGTACACACACACACACACACACACACACACACACACACACACACACATTAGACATAATTAAGCATAGAATTACCCTTAGATAAAGGAATTGCCATTTCTTTTTCTTCAATATAAGTTGCTGAAATGGCTTTTATGTATTTCTTTTTTAGTGGTTTAAGATACCAACATTTAAAAGACATCAAATTAGATTTCAGGTGTTACCAGAGCATACTAATTTCTCTGAGTTTGGAGAATTTTAATTATGCGTGAAGCAGAATCAGGCTGGGCACCGGTGGCTCACACCTAGCTACTAGGTGTCTCGAAAGAAGATGGAAATTTAAAATGAGCAGGGCAGGAAACTCTGTGAGATTCTTGTCTCCAATTTACCACCAAAATGCAGGAAGTGGAGCCATGGCTCAAGCGGTAGAGTGGTAGCCTTAAGAAAAAGAAAAGGAAAAAGCTCAGAAATAACACCTAGGCCAGTACCAAAATAAAAATTAAAAAAGACAGAAAAGAAGAGAGACAATGAACAAACAAATAAAAGCTGACACTGTACACAGTTTCTGGACACAAAACAGCTGGCCTCTTGTACTTCAGGAAGCTGGGCAACATCAAATACAGGCTCTCTTGAGTGCCCTCTGGGGCACTGGTGATCAGGTCTATGTACCTACTAGAAGGAGATAGTTGGTGTCTGCCTTCCTCCCAAAAGAAAAGGTCTTTGGACTTATGATAAGGAAAAATATGAAGATGCAGAAGTAAATGAGTGAACGGATTCAGCATTGAGTCATCATGAATTAGATAAAGATTGGCATGGGCAGTGCATTCAATAAAGATGTGTTGGTATTATCCTGCCCATGTAATTGTAACCCCTCTGTACAGTATGTTCAATAAAATAAAATTTAAAAAAAAGAAAAAGATGTGTTGGTGATCCTCGCGGCCATGTTCACCAGTGGCTATGTGCTTGAGTGGCTAGTTCTAAGCATCACTAATATGTTTCTCTGTAGGCAAGTTGAGTCTGTTTAATGGCTGTGTGACTACTTTCAGAAAATAGTGTTATTACCTTTAAGTAGTTGTTTAAAGGAGTTGCCATTCAACAGAGTAATTTATGAATACAATTTGTCTTATCAATGTCACTCCTTTCCATCTTCATGTGACTACTTTTAGACATATTTTTCCTCCTATTTCTTTCTTCCTCTTTCTCTTTCTTTTCCTGTCTCTCCCTTCTCTGTGTGTGTCTGCCTGTCTCTCTCTCTTTCTCTCTCTCTCACATCTACCTTCCCTAACCTCACCTTTTAACAAAAGCAGTTTATATTTCTTCAACACTTGTTGCTCTGCCAGACAATGGGGAATGTGAAATGCTCTTAAAGGCAGGTTTAAGTTAAGAAGTAAAACATATATAAATATGTATTTGTCCTTCCTTGGTAAACAAGGTAAAAATATCAGGTTAAAAAAAACTTGATGCTATTAAACCCATAGATTTACTGTGCATTTATCACAAATCTATATTTCTAGTATGAATTAACATTTCACTCCTTTCTCCTAGTTTGTTACAGAGATTTTCTGTACTTCATGAACTGAATCAAGCAAGCATCTCTCTAATTTTATATTCAACACTGACATACATTTCTTGCATGATACATGACAACTTGAAACTCAGTTTATTTTTCAGTAAGTAATCATGTCTTGGCTGCATTTTGAACATGGAAAGGGTTTGTGATATTGGAATTATCAGCCTTCAACTATCACGTGCAAAGTGACTCAGTTTCCTAATTAAGTAAAACCATGGAGAATATCACCCCCCCCTCCCCCAAGGTCAAGATGGACCTTGTGATATCTGCTCAGAATTGGACACCAAGGGTCAGAGGGCAATGTTCAATGACAGGAAATAAAAAGTCCTACAGAAGGGTGACTTCCACCTGAGAGTGGATACAGTTACTCAACAATAAAATAAATTATTCCTCACTGATATGTTAGATTACTTGAAATGAAGAGCAAGCCATAGTTAAGTCAAATGGCCGTTTTCCTAGAATGCCAATTCTTGTATGCTTTCTTTGCACCTACTTAGACTTTTAAATTTTCTTGGATAATAACTTCTGGCTTTGTGTTGGAACATATCAACATTGATCCCTTTTTGACTTTTAAATTAATCAACCTGAAACATTAGCAAAGATTTGGAAAAGCAATTCAGCAAATATGAAATGCTAATCGTCTTTCTGGAGTTCAAAAATAATATTTAAGTATCATATAGCTTACTCAAATTAGAAACTCTGTTAAAATTTCCCCTTTGTATTTTTACTTGTCTACTGTTTGTCCTCATTCAACTGTTTTATTTCTCCATGTTTAGCATTCCAATCTATTCTATCTGCAAGACTCATGCACTCCTACTCAGATGAGTCAATAACAATGTTGCTGATTCCAATGGCCTCATCTGAACTACTACAGACCAACTTAGTGATGAGCACAAAGGTGTCTCCACTGCATACAGCACTAAAACTGAGGAAATGAGTACTAAAAATGAGTAGTGAAGGTTTGAGCAAAAGGATTTCAGGAACAGAACCCAGGTCCAGAATTAAAAAAAAAAAAATTAGTAGTGAAATGTAGATTGGGGAGGAATAGGTCATTTACTTCTTGAAAAAAAAAAGAACTGTGGATATGATTCTGATTTATTTAATACTATTACTATGCTATTAATTGGTTTTCATGCATTTGTTCCTTGAGTTTATCTACAATTACTGCTTAGTGTTATTAAAACCATAGTTATAACTTCCATGCAATATTTAAGGACTCAAAAACATACTCAATAGTTGGCCGATTGGCTAGAATATGCTTTAAATCTACCTCTGAATGTTTCTGTTTTAAATACACAATGTAATCCCTACCTAAGTAGGTATTTAGTACACATTTCTTTTGATTCCTCTTCTTCCATAATACAGTTATAATAAATACCCTCCTTCCATTTCTTTATTCTCCTTCATTCTCTCTCCCTCTCTGCTTAGTTCAATACCTATTACATCAGAATAGTTCCCAGAATTCAATCCCTTCACAATAGTTTTGAAACTTTGAATTAGAATGATCACAAAAGCTTTTAAAACATTTCACCTCTGGGTATTTTTATTTGTTTGGCATAGGGTAAGAACTTCTCCTGGGTATTTTTTCTCCTAGGAGATCTTAATAGGTTCAAAAATCAAGAGAAACATAAAAAATAAGCCAACAATGATACAGTTACAGGAGACAGATGTAGAATAACACAATAAGATTTAAGATAAAAACCAATCCCCAAATCTCAGAGTGTGGAGTAGGTAACCCTTTCTAGGAAAAATGGTTTTCTTTTTTTTTTTATTGTGAAAATACCATACAGAGGGGTAACAATTACATGGGTAAGGTAATGAGTATGTTTCTTATCAAGCATTGTTGCCTCCTCCTTTGTTTCTCCTTACCATCCCTTCCCACCTCCCCCGCCCCTCCATGTGCCAAAGTTGTAAAGTTCATTTTTTGACATAACGTCTTGTACATCTCATTGTTGCAATGGGTCCACCTGTATCCCTGTTTAAACAATTTGTTTTTTCCCTTCCCTTCCACAAATTATACCAA